>NC_082674.1:43966250-44269791 GCF_025265405.1 Mesoplodon densirostris
CTGTATATTCAAAGATTTGTTTTATTAATATGCAATAAAGGCTTAGAAATTATAGTTTTATTCCTTAATTTGTAAATATGGTTAACTATGGAATATATTTACTGCCTCTACTGAATGTCATTTATATAATGACTAATTTGAGAGTAGCGTGTACTCTGTAAGTCTGTTTTAAATTGCACTGTTGTTTTTTGGGATTTTTTCTTATTAGTCATCCATTTTATACACATCAGTGTATACACGTCAATCCCAATCTCCCAGTTCATCATACCACCACCACCACCACCCTGCCTCTTTCCCTCCTTGCTGTTCGTCCGTTTGTTCTCTACATCTGTGTCTCAATTTCTGCTCCACAAACTGGTTCATCTGTACCATTTTTCTAGGTTCAACATACATGCGTTAATGTACGATATTTGTTTTACTCTTTCTGACTTACTTTACTCTGTATGACAGGCTCTAGATGCATCCACATCTCTACAAATGACCCAATTTTTTCCTTTTTTATAGCTGAGTAATATTCCATTGTATATATGTACCACAACTTCTTTATCCATTCATCTGTTGATGGGCATTTAGGTTGCTTCCATGACCTGGCTATTGTAAATAGTGCTGCAATGAACATTGGGGTGCATGTGTCTTTATGAATTATGGTTTTCTCTGGGTATATGCCCAGTAGTGGGATTGCTGGGTCATATGGTAATTCTATTTTAGTTCTCTAAGGAACCTCCATACTGTTCTCCATAGTGGCTGTATCAATTTACATTCCCACCAACAGTGCAAGAAGGTTCCCTTTTCTCCACACCCTCTCCAGCATTTGTTGTTTGTAGATTTTCTGATGATGCCCATTCTAATTGGTGTGAGGTGATACCTCATTGTAGTTTTGATTTGCATTTCTCTAATAATTAGTGATGTTGAGCAGCTTTTCATGTGCTTCTTGGCCATCTGTATGTCTTCTTGGGAGAAATGTCTATTTAGGTCTTCTGCCCACATTTGGATTGGGTTGTTTGTTTTTTTAATATTGAGCTGCATTAGTTGCTTATATATTTTATAGATTAATCCTTTGTCCATTGATTCATTTGCAAATATTTTCTCCCATTTTGAGGGTTGTCTTGATTATAGTTTCCTTTGCTGTGCAAAAGCTTTTAAGTTTCATTAGGTCCCATTTGTTTACTTTTGTTTTTATTTCCATTACTCTAGAAGGTGGATCAAAAAAGATCTTGCTGTGATTTATGTCAAAGAGTGTTCTTCCTATGCTTTCCTCTAAGAGTTTTATAGTGTCCGGTCTTACATTTAGGTCTCGAATCCATTTTGAGTTTATTTTTGTGTATGGTGTTAGGGAGTATTCTAATTTCATTCTTTTACATGTAGCTGTCCATTTTTCCCAGCACCACTTATTGAAGAGACTGTCTTTTCTCCATTGTATATCCTTGCCTCCTTTGTCATAGATTAGTTGACCATAGGTGCGTGGGTTTATCTCTGGGCTTTCTATCCTGTTCCATTGATCTATACTTCTGTTTTTGTGCCACTACCATATTGTCTTGATTACTGTATCTTTGTAGTATAGTCTGAAGTCAGGGAGACAGATTCCTCCACTCGTTTTTTTCCCTCAAGACTGTTTTAGCTATTCGGGGTCTTTTGTGTCTCCATACAAATTTTAAGAATTTTTGTTCTAGTTCTCTAAAAAGTGCCATTGGTAATTTGATAGGGATTGCATTGAATCTGTAGATTGCTTTGAGTAGTATAGTCATTTGCACAATATTGATTCTTCCAATCCAAGAGCATGGCATATCTCTCCATCGGTTGGTATCATCTTTAATTTCTTTCATCAGTCTTATAATTTTCGGCACACAGGTCTTTTGTCTCCCTAGGTGGGTTTATTCCTAGGTATTTTTGTTGCAATGGTAAATGGGAGTGTTTCCTTAATTTCTTTCAGATTTTTCATCATTAGTGTATAGGAATGCAAGAGATTTCTGTGCATTAATTTTGTATCCTGCAAGTTTACTAAATTCATTGATTAGATCTAGTAGTTTTCTAGTGGCATCTTTAGGATTCTCTATGTATAGTATCATGTCATCTGTAAACAGTGACCATTTTACTTCTTCTTTTCCAATTTGTATTCCTTTTACTTGTTTTTCTCCTCTGATTGCCATGGCTAGGACTTCCAAAACTATGTCGAATAATAGTGGTGAGAATGGATATCCTTGTCTTGTTCCTGATCTTAGAGGAAATGCTTTCAGTTTTTCACTATTGAGAATGATGTTTGCTGTGGGTTTGTCATATATGGCCTTTATTATGTTGAAGGGGGTTCCCTCTATGCCCACTTTCTGGAGAGTTTTTATCATAAAAGGGTGTTGAATTTTGTCAAAAGATTTTTCTGCATCTATTGAGATGATCATATGGTTTTTCTTCTTCAGTTTGTTAATATGGTGTATCACATTGATTGATTTGCATATATTGAAGAATTCTTTCATCCCTGGGATAAACCCCACTTGCTCATGGTTTGTGATCCTTTTGATGTGTTGTTGGATTCTGTTTGCTAGTATTTGGCTGGGGATTTTTACATCTATATTCATTAATGATATTGGTCTGTAATTTTCTTTTTTTGTAATATCTTTTTCTGGTTTTGCTATCAGGGTGATGGTGACCTCATAGAATGAGTTTGGGAGTGTTCCTTCCTCTGCAATTTTTTGGAAGAGTTTGAGAAGGATGGGTGTTAGCTCTTTTTTAAATGCTTGATAGAATTCACCTGTGAAGCCATCTGGTCCTGGACTTTTGTTTGTTGGAAGACTTGCTCACAATATAAAGACTAGCTCACAATATAAAGTGCAAGTGAGTACATGAAGAGACTGTATCTCACATATATTGCTTGTAGGAGTGTAAGTTGGTACTACGGCTTTGGGAAATGGTTGGCAACATCTCCTAAAGCTCAACATATTCATACTCTAATCCAGCAATCCTGGGAATATACCCACCAAAAGGACATGTACAAATGACATGTACAAGAATAGGCATAGCAGTCCTACTTACAGTCGTCAAATATTGGTAAAAAACAAAATTTCCATCAAGAATAGAATGGATAAATAAATTGTGGCATAATCATATAGTGGGATTCTCTAGGGCAATGAGAATGATTTAACACAACCTGACTAAATCTCACAAATAAAATATTGAGTGAAGGAAACCATGCATAAAATTACATATATAATATTATTCCAGTACATAAAATTCAAAATCATGTAAATTAACCTTATGATAGCAAAAGAATATTTACCTTTGGCAGAAAAGACAGGTAGTAAGCATGACGTAGACTACTGTGGTGCTGGTAATATTCTATATCCTTCCCTAGGAGCTGAGAATGTGGGTTGTTCACCTTCGGTAATGCATCAAGATGCACAAATTAAGATTTGTGCACTTTTTCTATATACATGCTTGATTTCTGTTTTTAAAATGTTTACAAGAAAGAGAAAAGCATGTATCCAGTCCTCAATGGGGCCTTGCTAATGCTGGAATTAATAGTTTTTCAGCACTCATCAATTGAGCTTGCTTTACAAAATAACTGGACTTGAAGTTCCATTCCCTACCTCCTCTTTAGTTGGTATCATCAAATTTTTATTCAACACCTACTTTGTTGGCAAAAATGGTGCTAAGTCTAGGGTATAAAAAGAACTAAGACACTTGAACTATCCACACAGCATAATAACTAGTTCTGGGAGGCATACAGGAACAGATAATTTTTCATTAATACATACCATGCGGAAATAGGAACAAGGTGCCATAGAATGTAGGAAACTGCAAGATTGGTCTGCTCTGTCAAGTACATGCAAGTGTGTGTGTATGTGTGTGAATTTCAGAAAGCAATTTCTAAAACATGATTCCTGGGCTTAATCTTCAAAATAAAGAAGAATTTAAGCACATAAAGGGGAAGAGTGAGGGAATTGCAAAGAGAGGGAGAGGCATGAGTGAAGACGTGGGACTGTTAAATTGTGGCATTAGAGCTGAATTTATAAGCAGCTCAGTGATACTAGAGCATACATGTCAAGGCAGCAGGTGATATGAAAAATGGATGGAAAGATAGAGCCCTGGCATGGAAACCTTAGAATCACTCTGTATGGCTGTGGTGGTTGATTGTATGAAGGTGTAATATTTAAGGGGACACATTCACACAATGGACATATACTAACTGGAAACAGTAGAGGCTAGGCATACAGAAGCTCAGAAAATTATGCAAGGAGTGCACACTGGGACACATAGGTGCATGCTGCTGTGACATTTCTTAATCTCACTATGGACATCCACTAAGGTTTCTTTCACCCACTGTCACTCTTGGAGGTCTGGTGTCACCCCTGATGTGACCATCTTGTCTACAGGACAGGGTATAGAGGCGGGCATGCATGGAGTGGTAGGTTCACTGAGGCATACGTATCTTGGCATCCAGGGTGTGGGGGAACAGGCCAGTGTTGTGGAAACACATATATACATTCATAGAAAGTTCCCCAGACAGTTTCTGGCCCAGCTGAGAAAGTGATTCGCATAGCAGTGGTTCCCATTGATTTCTAAGAGTCATAGTATATGATTGACCAGGCTGTGCAGTAGAAACATCCTTATTTTTGTGCTTAATTTGAGGAAGGTCAACCTTGTCTAATTTACACAAAATTGCTCTATGAGCAATGGCAGCTCTTGTAGGTCATGCCAGGGAATTTGAAATATAGCTTATATGTGTTGTGAAAAATTTTGGAGGATTTTAAGTTTCTAATATGCATGTTTAAATTTTCATTATATATATATTTCTGTGTCAATAAGAAGGAGAATGTATAAAATGGAGCAGAGCTGGAGGTGGAGATACAGATTAGGAAACTGTATATAATAGTCCAGGTGAGAAATAAAGAGATTTTGACATGTGGAAATCATAGTAAAAATGAAGAGGAAGAGATGGACTTGAGAAATATTTAAGAGGAAACTTTGGTGGCACTTAATTGGCTGTACATAGTGATGTGAAGAGAGGAATTTAGGATGATTTGGGGGCTTCTCAAACTTAATTAACTAGATAGGAGGTAATAGAGAAAAAACAGGCCTGTGAAGGTGAGCTTGATTTTTAAATCCAATGGGGTTCATGTATTTATGAAACATCCAAGTGAATGTGTATATCTCACAATTTAGATCAAGAGTTAATGACCAGGAATGCAGGGAGATAATCTGGTGATGTCATGGGATCCAAGGGAGTTTTGACCCAAAGGTTATGGTCAGTCATGTCAAATATTGAAGGTTGTCAAGTGAGATTAAATTGAAAAGCAATTCACTTTCACTATTTTTAAGTCCTTGGTTACTCTTTGGAGAACTGTTTCAAAGTAGGGGAATGGGTAGAAACCAAATTGCATTGGGTGCAAAATTGAGGAAAAAGAGGAGACAACAACATCCAAAGTTGTTTTGCTCGGGGGTAGAGGATAACTAAGGTCCATTGGGTTGGGTTTTATAGTTTTACTCTGTTTATTCTGTTTTGTGTTTAGATTGGAAGTAATGATAGAGCAAGTATGAAGGGGAAATAGTTGGCTTAGAAAGAAGAGGGGATAATTGAGGAAACATTGTCTAGGGGGCTTGGAGAGGATGAAATGATAATCATAATTATGAGAATAATGATGATGGTGATAATGATTATTGTAATGGTATCATCTCTCATTTATGGAATTCTAACACTAGGCAACTTTATAAGGAAGATCCTATCACTCCCAACTTGCAGATGAGAAAGTGAGGCTTAGACAGGTTAAGTAACTTACCCAGAGTCACACAGCCATAAAGTGCCAAAGTTTGTATTGAAATCCAGACCTCTCTGTTGATGCCCATGACTTAATGACTAATATGCACTGCCTGCCACAAATCAAGCATATAGATAGATGGGGCAGATGGAATTTCACTTCATCCCTGAGAAAGGAACAAACTTACTCCAGTTTCTTTCTCCTATTTTGGTAGTAGGCATATGTTCAGAAGGAATATAATAAATTCTCTGTGGTGTTGCATTTGATTTTGCATTTTTGTTTAATATTTGCTTCTTTGCCTTAATTGGCAAGGTGATCCACATATTATTTTTAATTGGCATGACCATATACTTTAACTTCCAAACCAGAACAATTTTTAAAGCAAAAGAAGGCATTGTTAATACAAATTAAACCAAACAGGCATAAACGAGGACTGTCCTAAACACACCTTGTTTTAATTTTAATACCCACTGCTATTATATATGCACAGTGTGATAAAGATTGGATTGGCATGATTGATGTTATGTAGTTCTGAGCTTCAAAACATATTTTGTCTAGGAGAACTGGTATTATTTTCATAAAATCTGTGACAGTAGCTTCCATCTTTCACATAGCTAATGCCTTTTATTAACCCCAAAAGATATTCTTAGAATCATGTGGAGTTGAGAATTAAATGGAATCTCTGACAGAACTCATCTAGGCCAATCATTTTTCACTTGCTTAACTTAATCTCGTTTCAAGGTCCCCCTTTACCTTCTATCTGAAGTTACTTTTTAAACAAACAAACAAAACAAACAACAACCAAAAAAACACTGACCCTTTGAAATAGCTTTAGGGAGGCCAACACATTGAAGGTTCTCTAAGATGTATTTTGACTTACACACTATGTGGGTAGAGCATTTTAAAAAGATCCACCTACTTAAGTATCAAGATCTCTTTTCATAGATTTAATTCAAATGGTTTCATAGGGTTTTTCATTTTGTTTTTTTTCCTATTGAGCCAAAATAAATTAGGTCAGCAAAGGAGTTTTGTGACATTGAACTCTGTTTTCCACTAGGCCTTCTTATTGTTATCATCACTGACCACTGCTCATAACCTGCTATTTCCTTAAATATGAGCAACTGCTTTGCTCTCTTCTACCACTATATCTGTTATCATTCTTGGTAATTTAACACATCATCTATCCAACATCTCTGCTACTCTGTTTTTGGCCCTCTTCCTCAACCTTTTTTATTTTTTCTCCAGTTTTTATTTCAATTTACAATACCACCATTTACCAAATTGGTCAGACGAAAAACTTAGGAGTCATCTTTGGTTTTCCCTAACACTTTTCACATCACCCCACATGTCTAACCAAATAGCGGGTCAGCTTTATGTTCCCACACATCTTAATACTGTCATTTACACCACTGCCTCTGTCACCTTTTGCTGGTGATGCAATACCTTCATCATTTTCCTGCTTCCACTCTTGTCCCCACAAAGCCCACTTTCCACTCTGTAATATGAGTAGACATTGAAAAATATAAATGATATTTTATCAAGCACCCTATAATTATCTAGAAGTTCCTCCATGATCTAGCTCCTACCTGATTCTCCTGTGTCATTTTTTAATCACTGTGCTCTTTGTTATTTCTTGAACAGAGAGAGCTCATGTCCTCTTCAGGGCCATTACAGTTGTCCTCTCAGCCTGGCATACATATCACCAATATCTTTTTCTACCCAGCCTCTTCTCATGATTTGGGTGTCTTAAAATGTCTTCTCATTTGAAGAGCCTTTCCTGACTACATTATACAAAAAAAAAAAACAAACAAACCTCTTAGTGACTGTCTCCCAACTGTGCTTTGTTTTCTTAATGCACCTTAAAAATGTGTGTACTTGTTTAAAGTACGTCTTTTCTACATGAATGTAAATATCATGATGGAAATAACATGATATATCTTGTACCTATGCTCCTAGGACAGTGACAGTATCAGAAGGAAATTTGGCAATATTTGTTCAATAAATGAACAAGGTAATTATAAAGACAAAATGAGGTCTTGTATGTGAAAAGCCTAGAGAAAGCCGGCATAAAATGAGTCCTCCTGCAATCAGCCTGTTAAAGAGGAAGGTGTGACTCTTACATTAATTTTAGTTGTGTATTTTCATACCACAAGACACAATAATATAGGAAATAAAAATTATCAGTCCAAAGTTAGAATGTTTTATTTGCTTGATATAAAAATGTATAATTTTTCAAAGGCTAGAAAGAGTCACTAAGTCACTACTCTTGAGGTTAGGTCCTGAGTATTCTGAGATGACACATGTAAATGAAAACCAACCGAGACATGCTCTTGTGTGCCAATATTTTGATAGATATCACTAAGTGTGTCTAGTGATAGGCAGTTGAAAACGCTTGGAATCTGCTACCAAGGAGATCATAGTCTAGAGGAAGAGGTAGGCAAAGAAACAAAGCATACTGTAATGTGAAAAATACCTCAGCAGAAGGAGTGATTAAATGCCCAAGAGTCCTGGGAAAGACTGATGTAAAATGTGATGAATGATCTGTGTTAAAGAGCTGTTAACCAATCATACATAGGAAAGGTAGACGAATAAACTAGTATGTAAAAGTCATAAAGATATGAAGTAGCACAGTGTGTTCAGTGAACCACAGTCAGCGTAATATGTCCCGAGTATAATATGAGAAGGATAAACAATGGAAGATGTGTCTGGAGATACAGGCAGGGGTCTTGGCCCCAGTACTGGTTCACAATTGCTATTCAGTCGTTGTTCCTATTTTTCCTCTTCTTCCATTCAAGGTATCTAATCAGGGAGGTATATTTTCACTGAAGCGTTTTTCAAATTAAAGCACATTAAGTTCTTGAGTGAAGAAATTAGCCTCTTGAATATGGGATTTCCTTTCATCTTATTGTTATATTACTTTAAACACTTTATTTCCTGTTGTTTTATGTTTAAAAATTCATTCTTTAAAAAGGATTTTTATGTCAAGTGTTTTTAGAGAGCACATGTTTTTCAACATGTGTGGGTTGGCTTTCACTGTGGAGAAATATCTAAAGAAAATACTGTTTTGCTTTTGCATAGCCTCCTCCTTATTTTTACATTCACATATTCATTTGAATATTTATGTATGTATTTATTCATTAGCATGATTTTGGACCCACATAGATTGTGGAGTTGGAATCCAGCCTCAGAATAGAGAGTTTGAATGTGATAAAGATTAAAAGTTAGATTATGTATGTTTATAGTGCTTTATAAGGCATAGGCCACTTTTACCACTTTGTCACATTCGATTCTTACAGAATCCTAGAAAGTAGGTCAGACAGATTTTTATTATCTCTATATAATACATGAGGAAATTGAGATTAAATGATTTTCTAAAATTGCCTAAAAAGTAAGGAGCAGAAAGTCTGTGGTTCAATCTAAATTATTCTCATCCAAATTATAGTATTTTTTTCTTGCTGTTGTATACCAACCTTCTTTATTTTAACTGATGTAGTTGATTTACAATGCATTAGTTTCAGGTGAATATATATATTCTTTTTCAGATTCTTTTCCCTTTTGCTACAAAATATTGGATATAGTTCCCCATGCTATATAGTAGGTCTTTGTGGGTTATCTATTTTATATAGTAAGGTGTATATTAATCCCAAACTCCTAATTTATCCCTACCCCCAGTTTGCCCTTTGGTAGCCATAAGTTTTATACCAAACTTCTTAATTTTCTTCTTTCTTTTCCTTTTCTGTATTCACGTTTTCCTTTGCAACACTTCTGTGTTCTTCACCCCACTTCTTATTTTCGCTCCTAACTTTGTCACAGTCTGCACTTGTAGCCTATAAAGTCAACACATTATCCTATGGGGGTACAGTATGTCCATGGCAGTGGGTCACAGGAATGGCAGGCCAAGGGAAATCAAGTCCTCAGTTGAACTTAAGTCAGTGTCAGGTCTTCAAGGAGACTTGGCTAGGCATTAGGAAGGCAGATAGATTATTGGGAGTTGAATGCAAACTTTTTAAAGCACTCAATACTAACTTAGTTTGATGTTTAGAATAGCGTATTAATCCAGGTACTGGCGCTTTTCTGAAGTTAGGAAATCCTTATTTTTTTCTCCATGAGAGTCTCATTTCATCCCTCCACATTGTCCTATGAGGGCATTCCATGCTTCAGATTACCCTAACAAGTATTAGGAGAGAATTAAAGTATTGATCATCCATGTGCAGAGGAAGTGTAATGGAGTCTTAATTTTCTGCACTAGTTCATCTGTCATTAGACAATTGAATGCTCTCTTTTGATACATTGCAAATTAGCAAAAGTATCTCCACTTTACACAGGGAAATCCACAGCAAGGGGCAATTCCTCAATAAAAAGAGGTGTGAAGTAAAGTGTAAGACACCTTCTCAAAATGTACAAACATACTAATCATCCTGCCTTCTATGACTTTCCTTCAACCTCTTACCCAGTTGGGGGTCCAAGTTCTCAGATGGAGACTAATCTAATTTCATTCTCATGAACAAAAGGCTGTAATCAATCTCCCTGCTTCTGGCTAACTGTTCCCAGTATCTTCATTTTACTCAAAATGGAATGATAGGAAATTCCTAATTTCTCTTATTCTGAGAAGCTGAACACCGTGGTTCAGTTTAGCTCAAGCAAGCTAGATGTAGCCAAGTTTTTGTGGGATTTTCAACACAATAAGAGGAATTATGAAATTTTCAAACCAAAAGTTAAGTGGCCTCATGATTTGTTTTTATAATACAGTAAGCGACTATGACTGGTTTTATAGACAGAATTCAAATGGAATGACAGTGGTGTTGATTAGCACCAGCATCTCAGTAAGGAATGGGAATCAATTGTGTAATGTCCAAAAGGAAGAGAACAAAGAAGGACTATGGCATGTGTATTTCAGCTAGGACTTCTAGCCCCAGTGCCTTATTTCCTTTGCTATCATTAAACTACACTTCAAGACTAAACTTATTTCTACCTTGTGTTTCCTTGCTTGGCAAAAAAAAAATAAAGCCTATTTAACACATAGTTTATCAATTTTAGGTTTTCAATGGCAATTCTTAAAAATCCCTCTGTCATTGAGGCTGTGTGTAATTGTACTCTGTATACTCTATAAATGGCATTTTCCCAAATTCTTTGCTAATTTTTCTTTCTCTTAATGTCATCCTTGAAAACGTTTTTCTGTTACTTTTTCCCTCTTATGGGAAATTCAGATTTATGCTTTGCTATGGAGTTATGCTTTGCTCTTCACTGCTCTATTCCAAACGTGAAGAGAACTCATTTTCTTCTTTGTGACTATGTACATTCATATGGTCAGCCATCTGAAAATTGAAGTGGTGGATGGGCTTGGCCATTCAGACACACTGTTCTTTTGGGGGAATCCTCCTTCTCATGAAGGGTGAGCCCATTGAAAGCTTTTTTTTTTTTCCTACTACTTTGGAAGTAATGAGACACATTACTCTGTGCAGCTCAGCTCACATTTCTCCTTAGCTTCAAGATTGGTTCATGCCTAGAGACAGCTCTTCTGACAGTGAGTGACAGTTAAAGTCAGAAGTTCAGGAGGAGGTACAGTAAGATAACTTAGAAAATTGTACTGCAGTTCAACCTTTACAGAGCAAAAAGTAACACCTCATGTCCAGAAAAGAGAGAGGCTTAGTTTTGTAATAAATCCAACATTTTTCTGATAAACATGTTAGAATTTGTGAAATATCATTTAACACTTAATCAATATGCAATTTTTGAGTAATTGCTTTTCCCTCACATTGTGCCTGGTATTATAAGGATACAAAAGAATTCTTATTACCTGACCTCAAGGGAAAGAAATATGACTAATACACTTAATATTAAACCATAACAGAAAAGAATAAATCACTGACATCCTGAATAGTATGGAAGATGTCATTGATCAATTAATTCAGTACATATTATTGAGCATATTGGTGTGGTAGTCAATGTGCTTTAATCCTGAACAATAGAATCTTATTCTGGCCTTCATGAGCATTCAATTTTAATTTAAACTTTCATATGGAAGATGAACTTTACCTGGATCTATGTAGGTAAGAGTTGGATGAGATGGAGAAAGAATGTGAACTAACAATTGTGGGGAACTTAAAATGTGTTCAGTACAATAATGATCACTTTCCATAGATGATATCATTTTATCATAATAATCCTACAAAATAGGTTTATTCTTTCCTTCTTACATGTGAAAAAATACAGTTAATATCAAAAGTGTGTAGAGAAATATTTACAGAGCCCAAGGAGAAATATTTACAGGGCCCATCTCTGTTATCACAGAGCAGGGAATGAAAAATGGATTAGAAGCTGAGAGGCAATAAATTGATAAAAGCACAACAGGTAACTAAATAACTGATAGACTGACTTTCTTTGGGTCATGGGGATCCTTGGCAAGAGAATATTTAAAGAGGGGTTTGGAGAGATAGGCAGTATTGGGACTGATTTTGTATAGCCTTTATATGGTAGAAATGAAAAGTATTTTTAAGCCTTTAGGGAAACATGTTAGTTTTGCTGGTAGTTTTTTGTACCATTGCATAAAGTGCCCTGTTCTCTCAGGAGTTTGTAGGTTAAGTATATTTTGCATCCTGTAGGGTGATAGTTTGAAACATTGGCTCCATCCAAATAGCTTGAGGTCACAATTTGCCCAGCTGGCCATTGTTTCTAATGTGGTTGTTATATACGAATTCATATATAACCCATGAATTAAAGGTTTTATCTCCTGTTCCCTTTATCTCACTTTTACCTGTCTAACAAAGCAGTCTCATTGTAGGTATCTCCTAAAGCCTGCTTCAGGGAGAATTTTCTACATGTGCAGTTTTCTACAGAAGGATGTGTTTGGTATTACAGATTAACTTTCTTCCGCGTAACAATAATCAAGTTAATAACAATAAAAACCACCTAAAAATCTCTATGGTGTTTACAAATTGCCAACTACTTTCATGTATATTACACCATTAGTAAGTCCACAATAAAAAATAATTAGAATTAGAATCCAGAACTTATTTTTGAGTTCTTTCTGTCACATACTTCTTGTTTGAAGTCATTCAACTTTTTTATGCAATCATTCTCAGTTTTGTCATGTATAAAATAACTATAATAATGGAAGCCTGCCTATGATAAGGATAAATAGCATAAAATTTTAAAATGCTTTGTAAATTTTAAAGTGTTTGATGTATGTGACTTATGATTGTCATTATTTTATGAATGAATATTTACTAAGTGGCGTATTGAAATATTTTTATATAAGTAATTTAGGAAAAAATCTCCAGAGACCAGCTACTGAGAAGAGGGAGAATAAGAGGGAGGGAGAGAGAGAAAAAATTCAAATAATTAACAGGAGATACCAAGATTGGTTGACATTGCTGGACAGTCTTTTGAAATTTCTGTTTAACCATTTCATGAAATCAGGGAGACATAAACATGACACCCACTAAAAGTCCCATAGACCAGCATATTCCCTATGTCTTCTGAGAAAGTAGTTCTACGAAGTACTAGTATATCCTTGTTGACTTTGCTGTTTCTTTACATTAAGGGGAAAGCTATTTAACCATAATGCTTTAGAAAAATATATATGTGTAACATAAAAATAAAACAAAGTTGAAAGTCTGTGTAGCAGGTATACCAGAATTACGAAGATGTGGTAATCAAGACAGTGTTGTACTGGTGTAAAGAGAGATGTATAGATCAGTAGAATAAATTGAGTCCAGAAGTATAGCCATAAATCTGTGGTCAATTTATTGAAAAAACTGATATTGACAAAATTTTTGATGAAATTCATGATAATATAAAAGAATTAAATCCTCTTTTTCCAGTAATGTTTAATTTCATGATTAATATGTGATTACATTATACTTACAAAAAGTATAGACACTAGAGAGAAGGCTCTTTTACCATGAACATCAGTCCTCTCCCTGTTTCCCCAGAGGGAAACATTAATTTGGTCCTGAATATTCTAGATCCTTTGAAATTTATTTATACACACACACACACACACACACACACAGGTACACATACTACCATGCTACTTATATTGTTCTGTATGTTAAATGAACAACAGATCTTGCATATTTATACAAATTAGCACAGTGAATTTACTTCATTCTTTTCTACATAGTATTCCATAGTACAGGTGTAGTACAGTTTATTACATGATTCTTCTGTTGATGAACATCAGTTTTTCTCCCACAAATGTATCTTGATTACATATAATGCTTCAGGAGTGCTCTTGAATAAGTTTCCTTATGAGTTGGAAAGTGGTTTTTTTCTGGTAAAAATACAGTTAAATGGAATTTCTAGGGGGTGTACTATGTGCAGTTTGATTTTAGATAGCTATTTCCAAATTATCCTCCAAAGTAGCTAAGCTAATATGTCCTCTCAGCAATGTGTGAGAGATGTCTGTCCCTTTAGTATCACTAAAACTTAATATTATCAAAATTTAAATTGTTTACAGTCTGATGGGTAAGAACCTATTTTATTGTTATTTATTTGCTTTCTCTAATTACTAATGAGGCTGAGTATTTTTCACGTGCTTCTTTTTTGGTAATTGCATATTCATAGCCTTTGCTAACTTTTTATGGGGACATTTTATTTTTTCTTAAGGATTGTAAAAATTTTTCATATGACCTATATTATTACATGAGAGCCCTGACCATAATGAGCATTGCAACAAAGAATTTCATAGCTGAAAGATGCTGAAGCCATAGAGTTCTAGTCCAATTATTTTGCCTTTATATTTGAGGAAATTAAGATGACGAGAAGAAAGAGAGGTTCCCACCTGTCACACAGTGAGTTTAGTGACAGCATCTGGTATTCAAGCTGGATTTCTTAATGCCCAGCACACTACATTATACAGACAATTTTGAATCAGTGTTAGATATAAACTTATTCCTAGATTGCATTTAGTAACCTAATATCTAAACAGTGGAAAGTTGTCCCACAAAAATTTTGAAGTTCAAAAGTTACCTGATTTGGTGGACAGGGCATTCAAAATACTTCTTGAAATTAAAATAAACTACAAAAGAGGCAAAGATCAAATGACTTGAGAGAGTCTATTTCCAATAGTTCAAAGTATATTATCAAGTTCTAACCTAATGTCTTATCCATTTAAAGGATCAATTTTATTTAATTATTTTAAAAGCAGGGAAGAGTAATTTGAAAAAAACGACTAGGGGCACCTAAATTTTCTCATACTCTGTAGAGGTTAGAATAACCCTTAACCTAGCAAAAGCATGGAATTCCATAAAGCATGGAATTAAAAGTAGTTTATACAAAGGATAAATATTCTCTATAGACTCTAATTTCTTTTGAAAGTTGCCAACTTACTTACACTGGAATTTCTAACAGCATTGTTGCTACATACTTCAAAATAACTTTGGGGAGAGAGTAGAAGGAAAGTTGCTTAACATTCACATGACTGGCTCAGTGCCATAAGTTGCACATTGTTTTTGTCTCATTTATTGAAGTTTAGATGTAGTTTTAAATTTAAGATAGTTTTGAAGTTGAAAGACAGCCAAGTAAATGAAGGCATCCCATGGCTAATTTTAAAGTTACTGTCTATCTTTCACAAAAAGTAAATTAGAGAACATAGTTATCCTCCTATGTCACTTCAGTGATTCACAGCAGTGTCTTTACCGAAGATATTTTGACGTTTCAGAACCATTATTATTATTAGATGATTATAATAATAATGAAAACAGCAGTTCTCATTTATTGAGGGCTGTCAATATTCATGACATGGCGCATGGGATTGGAAACTCAATCAATGAGCTGTGTACTATCATTAGTACCATCTACAAATAAAGCAGCCAAACTTAGAAAAAAGCTAATAAATAGGAAACGTTTCTCCATTGCTCCTTTTGAATTCTGTAACTTGTCTGATTCACTATTTCAAATATCAAATATTAAAGTATTTGGTGTTTCCTACCTTGCAAGATTCTCTATTCTTCTACTTTTCCCTAATCTCTCATTACACAAAAAGCCACAAATAAAATAAATGCATATTTAACAAGTTAAACTCCTTATATTTAACAAACCAAACTCCTGCCATGAAGATAACGCTAAAGAAAAATGATGGCTTTATGGTAAATATAAATAGGGTAAGTTAAAATTTTTTCAGTATTGATAGTCATTTAGAGTGTCATAAAAACTATAATATATCCTTAGGGGATGTTGGTATATTTTGATAGAGATTATACTGAAAAAATAATTTTGGAATGATAGTTTCCTTGGTTAGAATCATTTTCAGCTCTAAATAACAGAAAAGCTAACACACTAATGCATCCACATATACAGATTTTTTTTGTCATAGAAGATGTTTTTGAGAGGTGAGTTATTACATAAAGTTGATTTACACCTCTCTGCAATGGTTTTGGCTATCCTTTCATGGTTACAAAATGAGTGGGGAAGCTCCCATCATCCTATCCATATTTAAGCAGAAAAAGGGGGATCGTCTGCTTCTGTTCCCTTCACAAGGGAAGAAATCTTTCTCAAAACCTCTCCAGATGATCTTTGCTACTTGCACAGCAAGAGAGTGTGGGAACTGAGGAATCTTTTGTCCTAAGTTGCTTAGGTCAAGTGTCATCTATCACCTGGGGCAGCACCAATACAATCATGCTTCTGTTAGCCAGGAGGAAGTGAGGGGATAGATGTCTGTTAAGAGGTTCTCTTGTTCAAAATAGTGTGAATACATTTCAGCAAAGAAAATACTGTGATCTGTAGGGCTTAAGCTCAAAAACAAGATGCATGTCATAGACACCATATTGTAGTAACATTGTATAGCTGTCAGAGTCAGACACTCTGGAATTGTATAACCTTCAACAAGTTGATCAATCTCAATGAACCATAGTTTTTACAGAAATAAAAGTACTTGCCTCAAAGAATATGGTATGAATCATCTGAGAAAATGTGTGTGTCGTTTCTGGCCTCTATTACATGCCTGCGTTAGTTACAGAAAAGCCAGCTGTTGTAACAGACTTTAAAATTGAATGAAGACTCAAACTTCGTAGATGACTATTTGGTGCTTACTTAATAATCAGATGTGAATATTCCCAGTGGCTCATGACTTCCCTCTATGAAGGACCCATTAAAAAACCATCATCCATTTATCATTTAGCTTGACCATATAATGAGCCTTATAGTCTTCCACATCTAGCTGGTAGAAGAGAAAACACGGGACAAAGAAGACTATTAATTCCTTAAAAATTTTTGCCCCCAAAGTGATACAGATCAATTTTGCTCACAGCCCACTGATTAGAACTAGTAACATGGCTTCACCTGGATGTAGGGAGCACCCAAGAAATACAATCCCTGCTAGATAACTCCCAGGAATAGACACACATTCAGGAAGAGGGAATATACATTTTGATGGCAACTAGTCATGTCTTCTACAATGCTCAGTAATTATTAGATGTATATTCCTTTCTAAAAGATGTAGATTCTAAGTGAGGGAAGCAATATGAACTATCTGGGATGAGTGCAGTGTGAGCCATATGGGTGGCTGATGTATGTTCACAGGAAGGAAGCACAGTATAGTACCTTCATGGATTCTGAAGTTAGATCGCTTGCCTTCCAACTCCACCAATTCCTTGTTGTGTGATTTTCGGTAATTTAGAAATTTCTTTATAAAAATGAGGTTAGTAAAATTACCTAATCTTTTACAGGTTATTGTGAGGATTAAATACTAATATATTTAATTAAAACTCTTAGAACAATAGTTACTGGCATACCATATATTGTATAAGTACTGTACAGTATTTATAATGGATTTTGTTTGATTTCTGGAATATATATATATACACACATACATATAAAAACATATATATACACACACAGATATGCACATACCATCAAGTATATAATAAATATTAACAAAGTGTAAGAGATAATGAGAAGCATGTTAAACAGTATTTGCCTGTCTTAGACTTTGGGACACACCAAATACTCAGACGTGTAGAGTTACACTCAGAATGATAAGGAATGGTGCCTTTTAGACTGAAAGGGTCAGGAAAGTGTGTGTAGAGAAGGTGATTTGTGACAGAGCACTATGCAACAACCAAGCATGGAGAGCTGCTTAGGGGTGGGATATCATTCCAACAATGTATTGAAGAAGAAAGGAGACTGAAGATAGAATTTGAAGGAGAAGATATTGTTGGATATGAATTGGATCATATATGAAAGGAAGTTAAATGCCAAAGGAATTTTCCTGAGAATTTTCATTTTTTACTGGACTCATCTAGGAAGGGATAGTATGAGAGGATACAGGAAAATGATAATGGTGATATTGATGCTGATAACTTTGTACTTAAGGCAGAGAGAACTTAAGACAACTTGTAATTGAGAACTAGAAACAGTTATAAAAAAACACTGAGGACCTAGAGTTTGAAATTGAAAGTGAATGCTAAATGAAAATCTTTAAGACCTCTTATAATTAATTATTATGATTTTAGTGACATCATTACCTATAATGAATATTGAGCAAAATAAATATATCCTATATAGTAACCACATAAATAGACACATCTAACTTTTTAAAAAAATTAAACAGAATTCTTTCATATTGGTAAGAAAATTAATATCAGTGTGTTTTGCCTTTTCTCAATAATCAGCTATTTCTCACCAAGGTGGGATCAGAAGTAATTATATTATGAAAGTAGATAAAGGGTTTACAGTCAGAAAAATCTGGCTTTGAATCTTGAGTTCACTAAATTACACATGATGTGGGTATATGTTACTTAACCTACATATTATTTAGGGTGTTCTATCCTAAAATTATTAGAAGCTCTTTCTAAAAATGTCTTGAGACAAACTGAAAATTTATTGGTCAATATAATACATTCAAAAAGAGAATCCAGCATCACAATCAAGAGTTCAGATTCTCCTGATTTTTCTACTTTGCTATCCTCTAATAGTTGCTTTGTCTTAAGAGTGTCCCCTCCTAGTCATAAAATGTGTGCACAATTCCAAGGCTTTCATCCTCAAACAGCTACATGAAAAGCTGGAAGAGAGGCCATCTTTTCTTTGGATCCCTTTTAAGAGTAAATAAAATTTCTCAGACCACCCAGAAGATTTCGCCCAATGTCTCATAACTAAATTACATTCCTTGTGTAATGATCACGAGCAAAAGGAATGATATTATTATGATTTTTGAAGAATGCCACTATCTTTTTGATCTATAATACTTAAACTACAAAAAATAAAAGTATTGTAGCTACTATAGGTGAGACTATAGTTGTGAAAATATTTGGATTTTTCCATAATTGTCACTCCTTATAATCTATGGGAAAAGGAAAAAAATTCCTACATCACACACCTCTTGTCCACTCTCAGACCTGTTAACTATCTTATTCAAAGTTCCTTTAAAGGAAAACCAGTCTCCATATTTTGCTTCACTTCCCAGGGAGGAACATACCTTTAAATTATTCAGCTAAATGTGATGGATAGGAAAAAGGAGAAACACATATAAGGCTTCCTGTCTAAGTTCAAACCCAGTGTGCAAGTGTTTTGATTTACATCTGAATCGTGGTTCAGAAAATAACTCAGTAATATATACAAAGTAAATGGTCAAAGTAATATATTGCTCTTAGGCAGGAAGCAAGCCATGCTGTGGAAGAAGACAGCAGAAGCATCTCCTGCTACCTCTGTGAATAATATGGTCTAGCCTGAGCAATCCTTCTTTCCAAAAAATTGGATAAAGATGCTCTTAATTCCAGGGTTTTAAATTATGCATATGTAGAGGTATTTTTTCCTCATTTAGCAAACACTTTTTTTTTTTTTTTTTTTTTTTTATTTATGGCTGTGTTGGGTCTTCGTTTCTGTGCAAGGGCTTTCTCTAGTTGCGGCAAGCGGGGGCCACTCTTCATCGCGGTGCGCGGGCCTCTCACTATCGTGGCCTCCCTTGTTGCGGAGCACAGGCTCCAGACGCACAGGCTCAGTAATTGTGGCTCACGGGGCTAGCCGCTCCGCGGCATGCGGGATCCTCCCAGACCAGGGCTCGAACCCTTGTCCCCTGCATTGGCAGGCAGACTCTCAACCACTGCACCACCAGGGAAGCCTAGCAAACTCTTAATTGTCCTCTCCAATGGCAGCAGTGGTATATACCAGCTTTTTTGATGAAAATAGAAACTGTTGAGAAATTATTTTGGGTGATATTTGGGAATTTATACTTATTTTGGATCCTGGCACCTGCTCTGTTCTTATGGTAGGTGGATTTTGTAATTTGGAGTGAGTTCCAAGTGTTAGGCTTGCCTTAATGATCTAGAGAGACAGAAGGGATTGACCTATAAACTGGAAAGTATTTAGGATGGCTGATAGCTCCATGTGTGCGTGTGAGTGTTTTCAGGCCTGGTAACATCCATGCCTAGGGCTACCTAGCAATGTATTACTTGAAGAACACAGAAAGACCTACATGTGTTTAGATCAAGAGTTTAGTTCTTAACCCCCGCAGGTTTGGATGTTTCATGGTTTGAGGGAAGCTCTCGGACTATTTGCCAAGTTTTCATTTTGATAAATTCTTGTTGTTCTGGGCAACTTGCAAAATGGCTATGAATTCCACCTACCTTCATGACAGGAAAAAGCTAGAAATCAAGGGCTGAAAAGTTACAGAGCAGTAAACACAGTAAACAAGGACCAAAGTAAAATGTAAGCCATTGTTTTAATGCCTTATATATAGTGTTTTGCTGTCACATTGGTTAAATACACCTCTAATCCCCATGGTACTATCTTTGACTCAGAGCCTTGCCTTACCACATACCATTCTGCGCTTGTTTACAATATGAGAGCTGAGACAACAAGGCAGGCCATTGCCTTACTGGACCTCAGCTGGGAGATTTTACATCAGGCAACAAATTTTTCACCAATCTGTGCGTGTCCACAAATAACCACAAAAATTGCCCCAGCTATAGATTTTAGAACTGTAAGTAAATTTTAACAAATAGGCAATTTTGCAAATATAGAATCCATGAATAATGAGGATTGTAAATGAGTGAATATATACTTTTAAATTGAGCCATTTTGGAGGAGAGGCTGACGTTCTCTCTTTTTTCCATTTGTTGCTGTTGTATTTGCCTCACTCAAGAAATTGTGGTAATTCTTACAAAGCTGCATGGAGGGTGGCATCATTTTAAACTGGAGGGAAAAAGGCTTCTGAGTGGTTGCCATGTAAAAATCACTGAAATCATTCTGGAGGTGACTGGCAATTTAACCAGTCATGAGATATGGTTCAGAGCTTTAACAACAGTAGAATGTGGCAGTAAAAACGTAGGCTCCAGAATGAGAAATATTGAATTTACATCACAGACCCACTATTTCCTAGCTGTGTGATTTTAAGCAAATTATCTAACATCTCCAATCTTCAATGTGCTTATCTGCAACATGGAAATAATGTTAATAATGTATTATAGCGTTGTGAGGAGTAGCTGAATTAAATTAACACACAATGTAAACTTGTTCTATCACAGAGAGGTATGTTCAATATTTTTAAGCTATATCCATGTATTTGAGATGTATGTTTCATTTGCATTTTCTTGGTGCAGTTATTAATGGTACTCTCTTTCAATCTCAAAATGTCCTAGTTTGAATGATTAATTTTATGATCAATTTGCTGAAATAAAAAACTTATAGTTCTTTATTTAGATTGGCACTACTGGTAACTCATGTTGTCAGGATTGAATGAGACAATATAATGCAAAGCCTTATTTGAGATCTATGAGAATAGTGCTGTAGTCAACTGTTAAGTAGGCCTTCACCATGGCAGAGAGAACAAAAGGAACATATGCCAGCATGTTGCCATACTGGGACTAAATTTGTGGTAAATCAAGATTTTCATCCTTTATTTCAGTTTAGGTTATTTTTGTCTTGTCACTGTTATAAAATCCAAGTCCAGGGAAATCAGGATTGTCCTAGGAAAACTGAGATCAGTAGCTATCTGAAAGGAAGTGTACTTGCTCTGACTAGATTTTTAAATTTACCACCTCCAATTTATAGGAATTAACCAAAGTTGAAAGCTATTTGTGAGTTTCCATCAAACACAACCATTTTGTAATTAGTCCCTCTGGAAAGAGGAGCAGTATTGGGTATCAGAAGGTACCTTGCAGTTGGTAGAGGTAAGATTTTGTTAAATAGTTGTCTTTTAGTGGGTAAGTAAAATGTTGTTAAACCTAGGAAAGACACTGTAAGCAATCAGTTGATCATGTCTGTTTCAGGGATGAAGTTTTCCTTTTATATTTTAACACTTTCCTTCCTATAACTGAGCTAATAACTTTAAGATGTCACAAAGATCTCAGGGCATTATTTAGATGGATCTTCTTTGGGGGAACATATGTTTTTCTTTAGTGGAAGCTTAACATTTTGTTAAGTTTTTGGTTATGACAGTTTCTTAACATTTCTAGAAAGTGATTGCATAGCAAAAGAAAAGAACAAAATACATTTTCCAATTAAAGCCCACTTTGGTCTTAAAATAGTGAATTATTTTTCTTCAATCAAGTTACTGAAGGAATTTAGAGAGTAAAAACCACCTAAAAATAGCAATAACATAATGGATAAATAGCAGTGTAGTCATATAACAGAATTCCATATGACAGATAAAAGAAATGAGTTAAATATGTATATATAAACAATGATAGTTTAAAAAATGATGTTGAGGAAAATTATGAATACAGGGGCTATTTAAGTAAATTAAAAACACAAAATACTATACCATGTATTTTTCATGAAATCTTATATAAGTAGATAATTTTTGATAAAATATTAAAAAATAAATGTAAAGGGCAGCTATCAAATAAAGGATAACTACTCACCATATAGAAAAACTTTCTCTGAAGAGCAGGAGATCCTATTGGGAAGAGAAGGAAAAGGTGCTTCAACTTGATCTGTAAGGCATCATTTATTTTGTTTTTGAGTGGCCTGAAGCAAATTTGGAAAACATTCCTCAGAAACTTGAAGGAGGATCCAGACAAGGCTGGTGCTCAGAACACTGAGGAGATTGCACAGGATGACTGCTCCCTCTAGGACTTCTGAGAGAGGATGCTAAGGCTGATTGTGGGAGTGCTGAAATTCAAATGCTGGAGACTGGGAACAAGTGCTGATGCTAAGCCAATGCTGATAGGAGCAGCAAAGCAAAGACATCCCTTCCTTCTCCCACCTTTCAGTCTTCCTCTGGTACCTTTTAATGGCAAAACCTAACCAGAATTTCCCTGGAGATGAGTCTGAAAATGTGGCTGATTCCAAGCATCACAGAACAGAGTATAGAAAGTGTATTTATTGCTGAGAGACAATTGATAATTGATTGGCACTGTTTGTAACTCATGTTGTCAGGATTGAATGAGACAATATATGCAAAATATTGTACCTGGCACATAGTCTATCCTTAATAATTCCTAGCTGAAATAAATAATAATCAAATACTTAGCAGCTATTTATAATGCAAAGAATCTCAGTGAGTTCTCTGGCTGGCACACAAATGGTACACAAGCTAAGTATCAACAATATACATTCAATATACATTCACATTTTCCCCCCGGGGCTACCATTGTCTCATTCTCCTTCATAGTATATTATGTTAAAGAAGCTTGGACTCTCTGGACATCTCACAGAACAACACAATGATTCACTATATTGATTAATCAACTGGAATAAGCATGAGATGGTTACCATTTTGGAGGTGTTGGTAAGACAAATACCCTTCAGATGGTGGGAGATAAAGCTTATGAAGTTTCATTGGCCTGTCATGTCAGTAACATTTTTAGGGAGCAATGGTTATGAGCACCCTGGGATATCCTATCCAAAGTGAAGAATGAATTCTTACATCGTTTATATCCCACCACAAAGAAGGACATGTTGGAATTCCCCGGAGGTCCAGTGGTTAGGACTCAGAGCTTTCACTGCTGGGGCCCAGGTTCAATCCCTGGATGGGGAACTAAAATCCCACAAGCCAGGTGGCGTGGCCAACACAAACAAACAAACAAACATACAAAAAATGACATGTAATATCTGATAAGCCTCTTCTGTTATGCAGGCAGCATATGCTTCATGGAGGAATATTGTCCAAGCTGTCATCTTTGATTGGAATTCAGAAAAGGAAAGCACTCTGCAGAAGGACCAAGCTGTGATACAATAGCCTGAGTGCTTGGGCCAGAAAATACAGAAGATATTATACTGTTTATAGTATCCATATGCAAATATTCTCAACCTTGTATCTAATAAGAGAAATGAAAATTAAACTATAGTAAGATATCAAAAAAAAGTTTATAGTATTAATGGTGGAAAATGAGGCCACAGTGAGTTTATGGCAAACCCCAATGAGAGAATCACAACATAGACTCTGTGCCATCTGCAGAGGAAAGTTATCCTACTGGTAGAGATGAAATGTCTGACCCCGGTGCACCAGGAGATCATGCAGCCACAGCTATCCATCATAAGTTGGTTTCTGTGAGAACCACGAATCCATAAGGCTAGTCACATTCAGGAAAAATCCATTATAAGATGAAAGTGGCACATTTGGGGCCAAACATGAACAAGACAAAGGTAAAAAACAAGCTATATAAGCAAGTAGCTCAGATTCCTATGTATCCACTGCTGTTCCAGTAGCACCTCTTTCTAAAATTAGGAGCAACTGTGGGCTCTCTAGGTTAGAGGTCCTAGTTCCTAGAGGAGGAACACTCCCATTATAGCACATAACAAGAGTCCCACAGACTGGGAGAAAATAATTGCGATTCATTTATCAAATGAACTTGCATCCAGAATATGTAAAGAAATACAATAACTTAATAATTAGAATAAGAATAACTCAATGTTAAAAAATGAGCAAAAGATCCTACCAGGCACTTCACATGAGATGATATATAAATAGGCAAAAAGGAAAGGAAATTATACTCAATTTCATTAGTCATATTCTTAAATTCAAATGAAACCATGATGAGATACTACTACACAGTGATTAAACTGGCTAAAATTTTAAGAAGATTGGTCATATCAAGTGTTGTTGGAGATGTAGAGTGACTAATATTCATACACTGCTGGTAGTAATGTAAAATGGAACTGGAAAAATTTGACAGTTTCTTCAAAGTCAAACATATATCCCCCATATGCTCCAGCCATTCTACTCCTAAGTATTTAAATAGAAGTAAAAACATATGTCCACCCAAAGACTCATTATATATTGATACAAAGTTCATAGAAGATTTATTTGTAATGGCACAAAACTGAGACAACCCAAATATTCATCAACAATAGAATCAATAAACAGAAAACACATGCTGTACTCATAAAACGGAATACTACTCAGCAACAATAAAAAACCAACAATTGATTCATGCAACAACATACATACTCAAAAACATTATGATAGGTGAAAAGAAGGTAGGCAAAAAAAAGTATATATTCTATGATTACATTTACATAAAATTCTAGAAAATTCAAACTAATCTTTAGTGTTAGAGAGTCCATTAGTGATTGCCTAACAATGGGAGTAGAGGAAACAATGGATTACAAAGGACCATGAAGAAAATTTGGGGCAAAATGAAAATATTGATTATCTTGATTTTGGTTATTATTTTATAGATGAATTCTATTTCAAAACTGATAACACTTTCTATGACTACATTTATATGAGTACTTTATTCTTCACTTATTCTTCAATACAATTTTAGAATGAAAGCTGAGAAATACCAGATATTACAAAATCCCCCAAAATCATCAGAATATTTTTATTTCTGAACTGCCTGACACATTTTACTTTTTCCCTACAACTTTGCCTCATAACTCTTTGATCTCCTTTTCATATAATAACAATTGTGTAGTATTACTTTTTAGAATTGAAAAGTAACTCCGGTTTCTCTCTAGAATGGTTAATGAAAAAAATTTTGATAGTATCGAAGAATTTCTTTTAACCTCACAACTCATTAACAATCTAAAATTTTTAGATTAATTAGCAAATTTTGGGAAGAAGTCTCAAGTTGCTTTCATATATTACCTCATGCAGAACTATTTACTATTTTTAGTGCTGTTACAGGTTTGTGACCTACAAGCTCAGGAGTTCTGACATATTCTATTTTGCATGTGCTATCAAAAGGAAAAAAAAAACTGTAGTGCATTATAATTGCCTATGTTGCATTACAAGTGTATTCTTGACAGAAGAGAATTTCTGTTTTGACAGGGCATGGATGAAGAATACTGGGTGGATATTCCCCTTAGAGTTTCACATATCTAATGATTGGAAAAGTTCTCCAGAGAAGGTAAGCTCCTGGGTTCATAAATTTTAAACCTTTTTTCTGCTCCAATAACCACATGCTTTTGTTGCCAGACACTGTAGGATGCCTTGATATCATAGAATGACCTCTGGCTTTGTGCCTCTCTGTCACAATGCCAGATGAGTTGGCCCAGTGTATGGTATTCCTAGAAACGGTCTATGGAAACTAAAACATGATGACTAGTAATAACTTTGTAACATAAAGTAGTGACTGCAAACCACATAAATACATCCTGTTAAACCTAAACCAAGTGTATGTCTATCATTTATTCTATCTCATAACTGAATCACAAACACCTGGGGCCACTCCAAAGTCACTTGACACAAAAAGAATTGTAATGGAGGAGAGAGCGAGTGGAAAGAGGTACCAGTGGTAACAATTTGTGGTTAAGATACTTCACTTTTGTGAAATTTTCCTGTATGATATATTTATATATTGTGTATTTTATATATTTGTGTAATATACAAATACACACATAAAATGTATGTGTGTGTGTATATATACACACAGGGTGTAGATAATGAATTATCTTCAAGCTATCTATTCTCACATATCCCTTGGGAACATTTTTGTATATTTTGAGAAGTACATGTACCCCAGTATGAATAGCTGATTTTTTTTTTTTTTTTTTTTTTGCGGTACGCGGGCCTCTCACTGTTGTGGCCTCTCCCGTTGCGGAGCACAGGCTCTGGATGCGCAGGCTCAGCGGCCATGGCTCACGGGCCCAGCCGCTCAGCCGCATGTGGGATCTTCCCGTACCGGGGCATGAACCC
Source organism: Mesoplodon densirostris (assembly GCF_025265405.1). Taxonomy (NCBI): domain Eukaryota; kingdom Metazoa; phylum Chordata; class Mammalia; order Artiodactyla; family Ziphiidae; genus Mesoplodon; species Mesoplodon densirostris. The sequence goes on from NC_082674.1 coordinate 43,993,023, forward strand.
GTGTCCCCTGCTTCGGCAGGCAGACTCTCAACCACTACACCACCAGGGAAGCCCTGAATAGCCGATTTTAAGGGTCCTGTTGGACACAAGCTGGGTCAGGTTTGAGCTACAAAAGGAAATGGAAAAGCTTGGGCTTGAAGATAATTCATTGTATACTGAAATGTTTTAAAGACTCAATTTAGGAACCTTAGAATGCCCTCTTTCTTCTCTCTACCTACCTACCTAACCGCCCCCCACACACACTCTCCTATGGAGAAGTATAGGCTCACTTAAGACTAATCTTTAATCAGTCAAGGTCTTATTTATAAGCTACAGAAACTTACTCTGGCTGACTTAAGAAGACAAGGATATGTATTGAAAGAACTGCCAGAAAGGTGACTGAGCCTGGCTTGGAGAATAGATGGGACTGGGGAGGTATGCAGCATTGAAGAACAATGGCAAAACTATGCCACTAAACCAATGCAGTGTGCGTACTTACTGCTGTGAAACCCTGGACTCAGCTTGCAAACCTGCCGTATGTTGATTCTTGACACTGGAAGCTGCCACTGCTGCCCCTGGAAACTCCTTGTTGCTGCCACTGATGCTACCATCATCTGGATCAAAATGTGTTCCCCATGATGCCTTCTGCCATTGTGTTACTGTCTCTCAGTTCCAAGTTTAGAGGTAATACATTCTAGGGCAAGTGCTCATGCCTTTGAGGCAAAGAAAATAAATAAATGAGCATCTAGCATCTTCAACATCTGTTATTAAAGCCAGGCTCTGCCTTTTTCTAAGATTCACATGGTGAGGAATTCCACAAATGTAAGAATGGGACTCAAATTCTGGGCCACAAAAAAAAGATGATAAAGACTTAGAATCAGAAAGAACACACTAGCTCTTAGCCTTCTGAACAATGGAGACCTGGACATCTATCCTCTTCTTCTACTAAACAAAAAAGTAAATACAAGATAAATGTGATTCTTACGTGCAATCATAATTAAGGTCTGCTGCTATTTTCTGCTCTCTGGCTGTGTCCCCTCCCCACACAAGTTTCCTCATTCTTGACTTGACACAAGGTTACTCTGAGAAATGAGGCTAAAAAAGAGGGACTTGAGGGCCTCTCTGGTGGCGCAGTGGTTGAGAGTCCGCCTGCCGATGCAGGGGACACGGGTTCATGCCCCGGTCCGGGAAGATCCCACATGCCGCGGAGCGGCTGGGCCCGTGAGCCATGGACGCTGAGCCTGCGCGTCCGGAGCCTGTGCTCCGCAACGGGAGAGGCCACAACAGTGAGAGGCCCGCGTACAGCAAAAAAAAAAAAAAAAAAAAAAAAAGAGGGACTTGATATTTTGGTTGGGTTAGATGGTATCTTTTATGGGCTGAATTGTGTCCCACCCCCAAATTCATATGTTGAAGACTTAAGACCCAGTATCTCAGAATGAGCCTATATTTGGAGATCAAGTTATCAAGTTTAAAGGAGATCAAGTTAAAATGAGACCCTTAGGGTGGGCCCTAATCCAGTCTGACTGGTGTCTTTAAAAGAAGAGGAAATTTGGACACCAAAAGACACTAGGGATACATGTGCAAGACAAATGTCATGTAAAGACACAGTAAGAAAGTGACCATCTGTGAGCCAAGGAGTGAGACCTCAGAAGAAACCAAACCTGCCAACACCTTGATCTTGGATTTCCGGCTTTTGGAACTGTGAGAAAATAAATTTCTGTCGTTTAAGCCACCAAGTCTGTGGTATTTTCTTATGGAGCCCTGGCAAAATAAGACAGTATCCAAGTAAGTACTGGTGTGGCTCTACATTACAGTGTGGTAGAGAATAATTTGATGTACAGGGCCAGAAGGATATATAGGGAAGCAGCTAATAAATTCTTGTGATAGAAGATCGTTTTCTAGTCCACATGGACAGATATCAACAATTCATAAAATGAGGCAACAAGAATGTCTGTAAGTTTCCAGAGCTAAATAATAAAGTAAAAGAAACCAATGCAGGGAAGTGTCAGAAACAACCATGTCCAGCATATGAAGCCATTTACCACAGGTTATTAACACAGCAGTTCTTCCTCCAGAGCCTCTGGAAAATTTGATCCATCTTGTTAATCCATCAGTTTTCAGAGTCATGATATAAATAAAAAATTCAGTAGTATATCTTATTAAATAAAGGAAACCAAGAAGATGTTGATGAAAAGAGATAAACAACTGGACAATTGGGATCTTTTAAAGGAAAGTTGCAATGTATTTAGATTCCAAAGACTCAGTCACATCTATTGTGGCTAAATCATCTGATAGTAAAAAGAAAGCTTCATAAAATAAAACCTGATGAAAGTGTAGTTCTGAAGATTCACTGCCCTTTGGAATAGAACAATTTGCTGAATCAATAGCAATAGTGTGTATGAGCCCTCTAGGACATTCTAGCCTCACTGATAGAGAAGAATACAGTAGTTGGGTTCACTGGTTATGCTGGTGGTGTTTATTGTACTACTCACTATCATACATTATACATGTAAAGTTAGGAGATAAGAAATATAACTAATTATCAACTTTTTCAAAAATGTAAAAGTATGGAATGTTCCATTTTTAACCACAAATACTCAGTTTATTAAAAGAAAAAGTAATAATACTACTTGTAATAGCAGAGTAGCTCATATTGAATTTATCTTCCCCTACATAAAAATTATAAACTCTGGGGCAAATATTTAGAAACAACTATTTTGAAGGTACTAGAGAAAATATAAACATTTCTGTAAGTGCTGCTATACATGCTCTCACAAATTTTGATATATTAGGTACTTATTATCCAGTTTGAAATATTCTCTAATCTCATTCTTAATTTCCTTTTTGAAAGGTATTGTTTATTTTTTAAATATTTGGGGCTTTTCTAGATATCTTACTTTTATTTCATGGTTAGGGGACACACTGTGTATTACTCCAACATTGTGGAACTTCTTGAGACTTGTTTTATGGTCAGAATGTGGTATATCTTGGTCAGTGCTCCATGTGCTTTTGAAAAGAATCTATATTCTGCTTTTTGGGATATTGTGGAATATAGATGTCAATTAGGCCAGGGTGATCTAACACACTATCAAGTGTTCGTATCTTCTATTACTTGAGTTTTTGTCTAGTTATCCTATCAGTTATGTGATAAAGATGAAGGTGTGAAAATACTCATCTGTACTTACGGATTTATTTATTTCTCTTTTTTACTGTTTTTGTTTCATGTATTTTGAGGCTCTGTTAGTAGGTACATGAAAACATTTATTCTTTTTATGCCTTCCTGACATATTTATTGTTCCTTTTAATATTACAAAGTATCCCTCTTTATTTCTGGTAATACTCCATATCTTGAAGATTATTCACTTGATGTAAATATAGTCACCTTGACTTTCTTATGACTAATCTTTGCATGAGGTAAACTTTTCATCCATTTATTTTCAACCTTTGAGTGATTTCATGTAAAGTCAGTCTTCCTCAGAAATATATAGTAAGGTCTTTGGTTTTTTTCATCTAGTCAAATTTCCCTTTAGTTGGGAAAGATTTTAAGCAGGATTCAGAAAGCAGTACCCACAGAAGAAAAACTGAAAATTAGAATTCATCAAAATTAGAAATGTATGTCCATCAAAAGGACATCATTTAAAAAATGAACAGGCAAGACACACACTAGGAGAAAACATTTGCAAAACATATATCTGTCAAAAGGTCTTGTATACAGACTGTATAAAAAGAATTCCTGAAACTTAACAAAAAAAAAAAAAGAATAATCCAGTGAAAAATAAGTAAAGGTTGAAAGAAATACTTCACAAAGAAACATATTTGAATGGCCAATTTGCATATGAAAAACTGCTCAGCAGTATTTGTCATCAGGGAAATAAAATTTAATGAAATGAAAATTAAAATCACAATAAATTACAGTATATATCCACTAAAGTAGTTAAAAAGGCAACCCAAAAGTTCCACTGTTAGAATTTAATAGAGAGAAATGAAAGCACATAGCCACAAAAACGCTTACACAAGAATTTTTATTCATCATATCCCCAAATTAGGCATGATGGTTTATTTTACATGTCAGCTTGACTGGGCCATGAGGTGCCCAGAAATAACATTATTCTGGGCATGTCTGTAAAGCTGTTTTTGAATGAGAAGAACATTTGAATAAGTAGACTGAGTAAAGAGATTACCCTCCCTAATGTAGGTGGCCCTCATACAATCCACGGAAGGCCTGAATGGAACAAAAGGCTAAGTAAGAGAGAATTCTCTCTTTTTGCCTGTCTTTGATCTGGGACATCAGTCTTCTCCTGCCTTCAGACTCGGACTTGCACTGGAACTTACACCATAGGCTCTCCTAAGGTCTTAGGCCTTCAGACTCAGACTGGAAGTATAACATTACTCTACTGGGCCTCCAGCTTGCCAGCTAAAGATCATGGTACTTCATGCCAGAAAAATCCAAAAGACAACACCAGAATAGACAAACAAATTGTGGTATATTTATACAATAGAATACTACTCAGCAATAAAATGGAATAAAGTACTGGTATCACAACAATATGGATTAATTTTATAATGCTATACTGATTGAGAGAAGCTGAACATAAGAGTATATACTATGTGATTCCATCCATGTGCAGTTCTAGAAGAGTTAAACCTAATCTATAGTAAAGAAAATCAAAATCAGAAAACTTGTTGCTTCCTTGGGGTTGGAGGAATTGACTGGGAAGTGCTGTAAGTGATTAATATGTTCTATATTCTGATAAGAATGTGGGTTATACTCACAGGTGTATACATTTGTCAAACCTCAGTATTTGTGCATTTACTCTGTGTGCATATATGTATATTTATACATATATATAATATTTGTCCATTTACTATTGTCAACATAAAGTAAATTAGTTGATCTTAAAAAAAAAAAAAAGGAAAATTTTATTTGAGCCAAATTGAGAATTATAACCTGAGAACAGCCTCTCAGAAAGCTCCAAGAACTCTTCTGACCATTAGAGGTCAAAGCACAGTTATATAGGTTTTTGAGACAGAGGTCTGTATATTAAATGGCATAGTATACACAATCCAGATCTGTAAGTACAAAGTGGTGGGTCATTGTGGCCCCTTACAAGATCAGTAAGGATGGTTATGTTTTAAGGAGTTGTCCTGTTGGTGCTAGGAGATTGTTGATCTTTATGGTTGAGCAGGTATTTCTGCCAATGGGGAGGTCTGGCTGATGCATAATGCAGATACACAATGCACAGTAGAGCAGAAAGAGGAGACCAAAACACAGAGAAAATTTTTTATGTTTAAATTGTCCTTGACTTACCTTAGAATATGAATTTTTATTTTATCACTATATATAATACATGTTAATATATAATATAGTATATTACCTAAGATGACTGTGAAAACTAGTCAATTCTAAGATAAAAGACAGAAAGACTTACTTGAAACCGGAAAAAGAAAGCAAGTAGTGTTCAATGATTTCTTTCTTGGAAGATGATATGAAATAGCATTTGTGCAGCTTTGACTATTTTAAAAAGAACTCTTATATAACTCTTACAAACCCTTTTACAGTTCCTTTTTTATGGGTCAAATTTTAGCATCCTAAGTACCAGGAGACCTGCATTCTAATTTACCTGTCTGCATTCATCATCATACTATTCCTGTAGTCATTTCACCTTTCTTGGGATTTTATATGTTTTTGTTTAAAACTCAAGATCAGGGTTTCCCAAATTGAGTTCTCAGCAATGGAGATTTCAGGAAAATGTAATAAGATTTATATTAAAAAAAAAAGGAGGAGATGTTCTGAGGTTAAATACATTTGAAGGGATGAATAAAAGAAAACTGTTTTTATTTAATTTCAGGCTTTCTAAGAACCTAAGAGTTAAATTGACATGAGACAGAGTAACAGGAGAAAATAAAATTTTATTTCATATGTACAGGAACCCCACATACATGTGAGCATCAGAAACCCCACATGCATGAGAGGTTCAAAGACAGAAAGGTAAAATGAGGCCTGTATTCCATCCAGAGCTAAGAAATGGGATAGGGGTCAAGGACTTCCAAGGACAGGAGGGTCATTCACAAAACAAGAAGAGTAGCTGTTAGGTCATTAGATGTTTGCCCTGCCATATAGATGGGGCCATTTAGATAAAATTTATCTCTGGTAATAACTCTTTTCTGTGAAAAAAAATCCCCAATTTAAATTCTTCTAGGTAGTTAAGGGAGGGACAGTAGTTTCTCTTAACCTTCAGGGTTTTGATTACATTTTGGGATAGCATGGGGGAATGGCTCCCATCAGGGGACATCAGAAGCAGGACATGATGAGAGTTTGGAGAATAATGGATGATGAACGAAGCTTGGCCACTGGGAGGTGACTGATGAAACAGGTCGATGAGGCCTGGGGAGAATGGTTCAGAGGAACTCTAAAAGGAGTTGGGCAGCCACATCTGGAATGTGGATTCAGAATCCTTCTGTTCAGTGAGGTGGTGGCAACCAGTTTCTTTAGGCCAAATGCAGCAGGAAAGGCCAGCTGCTCCCTCAGGCTATGCCTGGAGGATAGAGAAGATACAGGTGATACCATTAGAGAAACAGAATATTGAAAGGGCAGAATGAAAAGGATAAAAATGTTTTGGCTGACAAAGCAGAGCTGGTTCAGAGGGAAAACAATAAAAATAGCTGCCCTCACTACAGGCAGGTTTTTCATATTCTAATACTGTAAGAGCCAGTCGCCCAAAAGGAAATATTTTTGTGATGAACTCTCAGGGCAAACAATGTCTCACGGGTTTCTTAGTTATTCAGAAAGCATGAGAGAAAACTTGATAAATGAGAACGAAGAAAATTACTGAAAGCTAGAATTCTTGTGAGGCTGAGATGGGAGGGCATAGAAACATAACTATTGATTATTCAAACTTGAAGTATTATTCATAGGAATTCTGAGCTTCCTAGCACTTTGGACTGAACTTCTCATAAAGAGAAAGGGAAGCTAGAGTGAGACTTATTGAGAGAGCTGGAGGCTGGGCAAAGTTGTTCCCACTGTTTCTAGAACCAATTTTGTTTCAGGAAGGGGACCTCTTCCAGTGTCCAAGCGTGGGCTCTTGTCTAACACTGAGAAATGAATTGTCCAAGGAGACACACGTGCTGACAAAGCAAAAGGCTTTATTGAGAAGGGGCTTCTGGGTGGAGAGCAGCAGAGAAAGGGAACCCAGGAGAACTGCTCTGCCACGTGGCTCGCAGTCTCAGGTTTTATGGTAATGGGGTTAGGTTCTGGGTTGTCTCTGGCCAATCATTTTGCTTGGCCCATACTGGGTCTGACTCAGGGTGCTTCCTGGTGGCATGTGCCTCTCAGCCTGGATTTCATCGAGAAGGATTCTGGGAGGTTGGTAGGATGTATTATGGACTGATGTCTCCTCCCTTTTTTGGCCCCTCCCAAATTCTCCTGGTTAGTTTCCTTATCAGCACCTGTTGTTGCGAGACAGCTCATGCAAGTGGTTATCATCATGCCTGGCCAAGGCATGCGATTTCAGTCAGCTGTTCCATAACAGTTTGATTCCATAGAGATAATGTTTTCCTCGGTCAGCTCTAGATTGGGTATAAGATTCTTGGGGATCTAAATTAGTTTGGATTTTTCCTGAAAATCCTTTCTACGCCTAGGTTGATCAGGAAATCTCTGAAACTCATCTGTTTCTCCCCAAATTCTTCCAGACTGGGTATGTATTAAGGCCAATTTGAATCTTTTGAAACTCTATGGGTTAAATTTAGATGCTCTTTATACAGTTGAAACAGAGTCCCCCTAAAACCGAGTTCTCCTGCTAAGTTTATGATTAAACTCTCTATCCAAAACTTTATTCCGTTTCTTGTCCTGCCCCAATTCAGGATTGAGGAATATCAAAGAAAAGGGGGAGCTGAAACCGAGCAGGACCCTGTGTGGCCCTTCATGTCCCCTGCTTCTTGTTTGTGGAAAAATGTTTTAGTTTTCTAGGCCTTCCCCAAGTTCCAAAGAGCAGGCATAAACTGCTACTAATTATGGGAAATGAGGGAATTCAGGAACAAAGGATAAGCAGTTCAACAAGAAAAGTAATGACAACAGTTCAGCAATAAAACAGAGTCCTAGTTCCTCCTTAAGGGATATACATAACAATCTGGCACATATCTTTGAGTTGTTCTGTAAGAACTAAGACTCCCCCCACCCACCCAGATGGAGGATGATGACTACATGCTGAGCACTAGCACTAGACCCCAGACTGGTTGGAACCAGAAAGCTGATGCTTAAGATTCCTGAAAATCACACTGATATCTCACTACCAATCAATCAGAAGAAAGTCATGCACCCTGCAGCCCTCACCCCCAAATGTTGCCTTTAAAAACCCTTCCTTGAAAGCCACTGGGGAGTTTGGGTTTTTTGAGCATACGCTGCCCATACTCCTTGCTTGGTGCCCCACAAATAAATGCCATACTTTCCCTCACCACAACCCAGTGTCAGTAAATTGGCTTTGCTACACAACAGGCCTGACCCAAGTTTGGTTCAGTAATATTGTCCCTTAACCATCAGGAGCATAAGAGGGAAATCTTGGATGTTTTTAAAAAATCTATTTCCTGCTTTTAAATACCAATATTCTAAAAAATAAGAATGGTAGGAAACATACTGATATTGACTTTCAGAAAATTAATGCCCTAAATATGTTTTATAGGGTTTGATACTTTGTAGGAAATCTGTTTTCAAAAAGTGAAACATCTTCAAAATTACTTTAAACATTCAGGCACATTTCTTCAAATGGAAGAGATGCAAATTTTCTTAAATTGGGTTCAATCTGAATGTTAGCAGAAGAGCATGGGAAACTAAAATGATGTGATTGAAATTGACTAGTAACTATTTTATTTTTAGTCTAAGAAGGCTGGTAGGAAAAGAGATGGATTGAGAGTGAACAAAAACAAGTTAAAAGGATAATTAGGGATGGGAAAAGAAATATATGTCATTCAGACCAGATTATTACTAAGGAAATGTATTTGAAATGTACATGAAAGAAAAGTAGCCCTAATAAAATTAAAGAGTGGAGAATTAAAGAGAAGTTATCAGGAAATGGAGGATTTTTATATCACTATTTCACTTTTGCATTTAATGTGAAGTAAGAAAAAAGAGAGCTGCCTAGGGCATAGAGCATATTTCTTAGAGTAGCTGTGGAAGAGACCATTGGAAAGAAAAGATTGGAACATCCTAAGGCAAAGCAAGTATAAATACCAAGTCCAAATACCTGTGATTCATGACTCTGAAAGGACAAGAGAATAGGAAGAACAAAGTCATGCTTTGAATTAATTGCTTTCACCATATCTCAGAAGCTGGATGAGTACACTACCTGACTCTTTTAAAGTGAGAAATGATAACCACAGGAAAATTATTCTTAATTGGCTTATGAGATGGCAACATGAAATTGCCAATTGGAGAGGGTGGTTTTGAATTTGATGAGGTTAGAAAGAATCTCAAGATGATGTTAAAGAGAGTGAAGATAAGGGAAAGAAAGGGGACAGGGAGAAACCAATCAAGATCTTGACAAAAATCACATAATTTTATAACTGGAAAATGCTTTAGAACTTATTTACTCCAATTCTCTTATTTTTCAAATGAGGTAGCAGGGTTCAGGACTCTAATCTGGTTCCTCGAACTCAGCTCATTGTCCTCTAGCCACTCCACTACTTTCCTTTCTTTTTTTTTTTTTTTTTTTTTTTTTTTGCGGTATGCGGGCCTCTCACTGTTGTGGCCTCCCCCGTTGCGGAGCACAGGCTCCGGACGCGCAGGCTCCGGACGCGCAGGCTCAGCGGCCATGGCTCACGGGCCCAGCCGCTCCGCGGCATATGGGATCCTCCCAGACCGGGGCACGAACCCGCATCCCCTGCATCGGCAGGCGGACTCTCAACCACTTGCGCCACCAGGGAGGCCCCCTTTCTTTTTTTTATCCTGGCATCTTTGCAGGTGAGAACAGGGTGCTTTATACATGAAGATGCCTAGAAATCATAGTTGGAGGATGGGTTTTCTAAAGCCTGGCTCTCAGCCCTTCATGCTTCTAGTCTTCAGAGAGTGTCAAATTTAACTTAAGTTAATTAAAATAGAATAAACCCCCCAATTCAGTTTCTTAGTCACAATAGCCACATTTCGAGTACTGGGTAGCCACATGTTGATAGTGGTTACCATGTTGAACAGTGCTGATAAAGATCATTCTTGTCGTTTCTGTTTTGTTATATTCATTTGTTTTATTTTTTAGATTCCACATATATGTGATAATATACTGTATTTGTCTTTCTCTGTCTGACTTATTTCACTAAGCATAATAACCTCTAGGTCCATCCACGTATTTGAATGGCAAAATTTTACTTTATTATGGCTGAGTAGTATTCCATTGTGTGTGTGTGTGTGTGTGTACACACACACACACACCACCTCTTCTCAATCTGTTGATGGACACTTAGGTTGCTTCCATATCTTGGCTATTGTAAATAATGATGCTATGAACATTGGGGTGCATGTATCTTTTTAAATTAGTGTTTCCATTTTCCTCAGATATATACCACATGGATCATAAGGTAGTTCTAGTTTTTTAAGGAACCTCCATACTGTTTTCCATGATGACTGTACCAATTTATATTCCCATCAACAGTGTACAAGTGTTCATCTCCACATCCTCACCAACATTTGTTATTTGTACATTTTTTGACAGATATAGAGAACAAACTAGTGGTTGCCAAAGGGGAGAGGGAAGGAGGGAGGGACAAAGCAGGGGCAGGGAATTAAGAGGTACAAACTACTATGTATAAAATAAATAAGCTACAAGGATATGTTGTACAGTACAAGGAATATAGTCAATATTTATAATAAATTTAAATGGAGTATAATCTATAAAAATATTGAATCACTATGTTGTATACCTGAAACTAATATAATATTGTAAATCCACTTTACTTCAATTTAAAAAATTTCAAAAGGGGCATTTCTGTTGTTACAGAAAGTCCTATTGGAAATGGACAGCACCACGTGGAGACTATGGTTATGTTCAAGACTGTGTAACTTTTAGCTATAACTTATACCTGAAATTAAGGCCCCTCTTCTACTTTCCATAGGATAATATTCCCATAAGGAATTAGGAAATATGAACATAGTTTTTCCTCAACCATTAGACAGCTGACTGGTGGTGTTACCTGTATTGATCTCTTCTGCTCTTTGTTTCACCTTCCTCAAATGTAAGATAGAAAAAATAGAGCCTGCTAATCTCACAGGGCTATTGAAAAGGCCAACAAGAAAGCTGCAAAATACCCAATAATTATGAAGTTTATTATTATGATGGTGATGGTTAAAGATGATGTGATATTTTAAAATCCATTTTAAGAAGACTGTACGGGTTTTTCTTTTCTCCCATTTTCAAAAACATTTGCAGCTTTTAGAGTCCTAGTTATTTTTTTGTTGTCTTTTTAATACTTAGATTATCTAAGCAGTGATAAAATCCTTATACATTCATTTTTTTCCAAGTAAAAATATATAAACTAATATTTAGATTTAGGGTAAGGGCCAAAAAGAGTTAGAAATTAAGATCTGATTGAAAATTTTGGAGTTGACACACCAGGTTAAATCAAACTTGAAGAGGTTCTAATCTCACAGTGTCATATTAATGGCCTATATTTATTTCTCAAATCAGCTATTTTAATTAGGTAAAAGCACAGGCAGGATGCTCACTTTTACCCATGCAGGTAACTGGCAATCCAGCTAGACAAATACCTGCAAAATTCTAGAATAGTGAGCCCTTTATCCAAAACATTTAGAAGATACTGGACTCTGGAAATTTGATTTAAAGGTAGCTTTTAGCTAAAACTACAATCAGGTACTTTGAAAGGCTCTTTTTCTTCTTTTCCACTCATCCATCTGACATATACCATCTGTCAGATCATGCTGGGTCACCTCTGTCAGCCTTCTGCTCATCTTGAAAGAGACAGAACTTTTGAAAATTTTTATTTCTCATGAATTTCCCCATGAAAATGCAGAGGATTTCTTACTGGTTCAACATTTCTATCTATAGAAGATTAGGAGCTAGTGTCTGTCCACAGGGTATCTACTCCCTTAGGCTAACCAATACATAAGGTTGATCGCGGACATACCCTAGATAATCATGGACCTATTCCATGGTGTATACTATTGCTTCTGAAACTTTAATATGTATAGGAATGTCTTGGGGATCCTGTTAAAGTGCAGATTCTGATTCAGTAGATCTAAGGTGGAGCCTCAGATTCTGCATTCTCCCAGGTGACACTGATGCTGCTGGTCAGAGGACCATATTTTTAGTAGTAAGAGTTTTAACAACAAAAACAAAAGCAATAATAATCATATATATTTTTTTAGCTGTTCATAATATACTTTTGTATGTGTTATCTTTTTTAGAACAAACAATACTGTGAAGTTGGATGTTATGGCTATATATTGCTGTGTAACATACTAACCCAAAATTTGGTGGCTTAAAACAATGACATTTATTTTGTTCAGAAATTTGAAATTTGAACAAGGCTCAGTGGGCATAGCTTGTCTCAGCTCCAAAAGACATAACTGGGAGCAGCTCAGATGCTGCAAAATGGACTCACCTAGAGACTTGTTCCTTCCTTTGTCTGATGGTTGATGTCACCCCAGCTGGCACAGTAGCCTAGCCACCTGCACATGGCCTTTCCATGTGGCCTCTTGACTTCTCCACAACATGGTGACTGGGTTCCAAGAGTGAGAATCTCATGAGAACCAGGTGGAAGCTCAATAACCTTTTATCAGTTAGCCTTGGAAGTAACATACCGTCACTTGTGCCATAGTTACAAACCTGGTCATATTCAAAGAGGGGAAATATAGGCTACACTCCTCAGAGGAAGAGAGTCAGCATTGCATTTTAAAAAGAGCTTGTACAGTAGGATATATTGGTTTGCCTGCCTTTGGGAAGTGCAATGTTGCAACAGGTAATTTGATCCATATTACTGATGAAGATGACTGATGGTCAATAGGATGATCTCTCACTATAGAATTCAGTTGACAGAGACAGTTAGGGAATCTGTGTAAATATGTTATTATTTGGACTTTTTTAAAGTGTAGAGTGGCATATATAGGTATGTATTGTGTTGTGTAGTATTTAAGAATGTAGGTTTGGGCCTAAGATTTCCTATTTCTCACATGTGTGACTTTGGACTAGTTGCTTAATATTTGTTACCTTTGCTTTCCTTGTTAGTAAAATGAGGCTTTTTCTGTCTTAAATAGTTCTTTGCAGGCTAAAATGAATTAAGGTTTGTAAAGCACTAAGTCTCCTGCCTGGCAGATAATAAGTGCTTAAGAAATGATGACATTTTTATCACCATTGTTATTTCCATTGCTATTACCACTAGGAAAATAACAAAGACTTTTTTTTTTCTTTTTCATTAAGGTAAATGCATTTTTGTTTGTTTTGCCCATGCCCTTTATCTCACTGTGATTGAATGGTATCACTGACTTAGAAAATGTTGGTTATTATTATATTAGCTAACTATTGTATATATTATTATATGCTAGCTATTGTGAGAGCTTAAATGTTTCTGAGTCATATTTGACATATATGGATCTTCAGAGAAAATGCATTTTTGAGTTGACTCCAAGATGCACTCTGTGCATTCATGCCTTGATTTAGTTTCCAGTTCTTGATGGATAGGATCATTACATTGTTCCTTTATCCCCAGTAGCACCTTGTAAGTGATGTTCATAGATCAAGTGATCAGTAGATGTTTGTAGATGTATATAATTAATTTTCAGTTGCTTCTCACTCTTGCTTTCTATGGAGAGACTATATAGTAGTGTTATGAAAAGAAATTAACGTCAGGGAGATTTTCCATAATTGTTAAAAGTCTAATTTTTCTTTCCACTCCAGTGATGTTGTGCCACACTGATTACCTAATATTTTAATTGTGTTTTCTGGTCTTAATTGTGAGCCAGTGAGGAGGAAGGGTCCAACCAGTGCCCAGAGAACAGAACATGCATTTGAGTGAGAAGACCTGCTCAGACTTTGCTCACAGGTTCTTCAGTTTCATTCAGGAGATACTGATAGCAAATGATTTAAATTCAAAATTTCTTGATATAAAATGGGCAGTGGTAATGTAGGTGTTACTGAATGCAAGTTTATGTCCCGACTCACAGTGTAGGCAAACAATAGCAAAACCAGGAGTTTGGAATAGAGAAAGGTTTATTGCAGGGCAATGCAAGGAGACGGGTGGCTCATGTCCAAAAAGAACCCTGAACCCTCCTAAGGGTTTCAGCAAGGCACTTTCAAAAGAGAGCTGAGGGAGGGGTGTGGTTAGTTGTTACAAACTTCTTGGTGTCAAAATCCTTTGTTTCTGTCCACGTCGGTCAGGGTCAAGTCATGATGTTCCTGTAAACCTCCAACAAAACAAATGTTATTCTCTATTCTTCAACTTTTTATCTCTATATGAATGGGCTCCTAAAGGTCAGAACCCTGAGAATGGGCTATCCTGTATATTTCAGGCTATAGGCAACATTCTTTTACAAAAGGTACAGAGCCAGCATGACTAAGCACGGGCAATGAAACAGAAAGTTTTAAGTAAAAGGAACAGATCTAATATGGAGTCAGATTTGTTCTTCCTATTACATAGGGAGAATTTGTAATGTGTATATATTTTAAAAATACCTCATTTGATGATGAATTCATTGTGACATAGGCATTTCTGTTATAAGTGATTTTGCTCTGGTCTCTGTTATATTTTCACATTTACTCCTAAGCAAATTATCGTGCTCCTGAAAAAGAAAAACAAAATGACTTCACCTTTCCCACATACAAATACACATATGAAAACACTCATAAATGAAAACAATAGAGAGAAGTTGCAAAAAACAGCCAGTAACTTGTTCTGTATGTTAATGTATTATAATGTTAAAAAGTGCCTCTGAGCCAGCCACCTTGGCATGAGAGGTCCCACAATACCACCATAATAGACTAAATACACAGGTGCCTGGCTACTTGACAGTACGATGTTTTCCAATACAGTAAGACATTTTGTAGGAAAGAAAATAGCTGTTTCTGACACATTGCAGGTGGGTATGAATGATAGATCAAGTTTTTTGCTCCTTTTACATCAGCATTTTCACTGGCCTCCCTCACAGAACATTAAGGCATTATTTAATTTCTGTTCAAATCTAGATAAGCAAATATAAAACTCCCCCAAAGCAATATTGTTTTATTCTTCTTTTAGCATATGTTTTCTACATACAGCCAAGCTAAATGTTAGGGCACACCAGTATTCTCATAAAAATTAAGGAGATTTAAAAATAGTTCCTTCAGATTTTTTTGAAATGATTTATTCCTCATTCCAAAACTTCCATCCATCTCCCTTTCACATTATTTCTTTCAATACATCATTTTAAGTTTAGATATAGTTAAATATGTATAGCTTCTAAATCTATCTTTCTTAAAGTGTGTTCTAATGAACACAGATGGCATTTTTACATTAATTCATGTTACTTGAAAAAAATTTGTGAATTAGGAAGCATGAAGGGCTAGACTAAAAATAAATTAATATATATAAGCAGGATTTTTGCTGCAGTACATCTTGAGGCTTTGATGTCCTAGAGTGCAGTGAGAATCTCCAAGAGATTCTCTCCCTTACCATGGCAACCTAGCCCTTGCCTCCACTCTCTACTGAAACTGTTTTTGGGAAGGCCACCAGTGGCTCCTAACCTGCCAAATCCAGGGCACTTTTTTTAAAAAAAAGTCATCATTAGAATTCTATGGAATTGACACCATTTGTTACTCTTCAATATTAAAATTTTCTATTGCGTTGGGTCCTCAATACCAAACTCTTCTGATTCTATCGTATAACCTACCATATTGGGTCTTAACTGTGTATGGCTTACCTTTCTTGTATGTTTTACCATACCGTGTATTAACCATGACTATCTTTTTCATGAACTCTCCTTGTGTTCACCATTAACTAGAGCTATTGCTCAAGGCTATCTCCTCAGACCACTTATCTTCTTGTTCCAGACTCTTCTGTATTTTCTCATCTGCTGTAGTTTCAACATCTAGGTGCTGCTAATATCTTGATCTTAATTCTAGACATCTTAGTTACACCTCACATTCATACTCAGCTTCACAATCAACTACCTGTGGAACATCTCTACCTAAACATATCACAAAAATCTCAAACTCGATATGCCTAGAAATGAATCAATAAGCATTATCTCACCTTGAATCCTACCCTTTGTCCAAATCTACTGATCTCTCTGTATTTTCTATTTCAATATCATTATCCTCCCATTTAACCAAGCTGGAAGATTGGGGTATATTCTTGACTTTTCCCATTTGCACATCTCCCACACCTCATTGATTTCAAGTTTGATTCCAGTTAAATGTGGTTGACTCTAACGCAATAGGCTAAGTGTTATAAAATAAGAATTAGAAGCCTGTGGGTCACAGAGGAGAAGAAGGAATTGTACACTTATAAGGCTTTTCACCTCTTGTTTCCTACATCTACCCTAGTACAAGCCCTCTATATCACTTATCTGAACAAGTTTATCCCATGTTTAACTTTTCCCCACTTAGACACATGTCTGGCCATATCACTGCCCAGCTTAAAGCCTTTCAGTGGTTTCCCATCACCTAAACCTCTGATCAAGAGCTAGATCTGATCCACCTCTCCAGTCTCATCTCTAAATATCTTTTGCCTTACGTTCCATTAAATGTGAGCTATTTGTTATTCATCATATTCAACACACAATTTCTCATCTTTGTGCCCTTGCTCATGTTTCCTCCTTTAATTAGTGTTTTCTTTCTTCCCTTATTCTCCCCTTCATTTATCAAAGACCCACTCAGGTAATCATCTATAGGACTTTTCCCCAGACTCTCCCCGACAAAGACCTTATAAGGATTCCTATTTCTCATTAGGTGCTACTTCTCTGTGCTCCTATTTTGCATAGCTCTATTATTATAGTTATATTTTAGTAATGACTTCTTTGTATATGTCCTTCATAGTAGAGTATAAGGTCTTCAAGAGCTGAGCTTGTATTTTAGCCACTTTTTATTCTTAGTACAGTAAATTCCATTCATTCGTTGATTAATTCATTCACATATTAATTCAGTAAGTATTTTGTATTGAGGATATAAAAATATCTCTCAAAGATCTCACAGTCCAGTGAAAAGGCAGGAGAGTCTACAAGTGACTCTAATACAATGTGCAAAGTGCTATAGAATGGTACATAGAAAGCTGTGTAACACAGAGAAGAAAGAATTTTTACCTCCTTTGTTAGACTCTATGAGGGTACAGTAATAATATAAAATAAGTCAATGCATTAAAATTTTTATTGAAAAATTTACATATTTTCTCTATCTCTCCTCCATTAGTTCATTTTATTTTTATTTATAATAATTGTCAATAAGTCAATGAGGCCCTAAAATTTCAAGATAAGTAGGAGGGAAAGAGAGGGAAATAGTCAATGACTTTCCTCTATAACTTTTTCCTAGTCTCCACCATTTTTAACTGGCTGATAAATTGCATTATTTTACAGTCTTCTTGGAACATATGTGAATGTAATCATCATTTGAGTATCAACTGTAGAAAAGGATACGGTGCAGATATGTGGCGGAAACTAGAAAGAAAAAAAAATTTTCTGGTTTCATGCAAGACATTTTTGATATGCTATGTAGGAAAAGACTTATGTATAAATAATGTATTTTGATATACATAAATAAGTGTATATTTGTGGCAAGTGCCATCAGAGATACAGCAATACTGTGCTCTTTCAGCAAAATACTAGGATGATTCAAGAACTGATGTTTGGGGACTGCACTGTTTTAAGTTCTCATTGTAGCTCCACTATTATTGTGGATTTGTTTTGTCTTGTTTACCTTGGACAAGCTATGTAGCCTTTCCAAGTTTTGGTTATAATATAGACAGCATTATGTTTATCTCAAGGTTTTATTGTGAGGATTAATAAAATTACTTGGAAAAAAATGCCTAGCATTGAGACTGACAGCAAAAACTTAGTAAATGTCATCAATTACTATTATCATTAATG
The DNA here is from genome assembly GCF_025265405.1 of Mesoplodon densirostris. NCBI lineage: Eukaryota > Metazoa > Chordata > Mammalia > Artiodactyla > Ziphiidae > Mesoplodon > Mesoplodon densirostris. The sequence goes on from NC_082674.1 coordinate 44,011,051, forward strand.
CCGTAAAAACCTAACATGATTTGAATCCTTATTCTAGCTAGGAATTGTGGTATATGCTTATTATTGTAATGGCTGAATATTTTAATCAAGAAACTCTAGTAATCTTTGACATTTTCAGATATCTCAAGTTTTAACAATTTTTGACCATGAATGTAGAAAAACTATAGAGTGTGTGTGTGTATGTACATTTATTTCTGTACATTTATTTCCAATGGCCTTGACAAAGAGAATATTATTCTTTATGTCAGTCTCTACAAGAAACAGCATGTTAGAGGACTCAACATAAAAAAACTTTAAGCCTATTGGTATAATTAAGATTCTTAATTATAACAAATTATATAAACGATAGTATACATATGAACCAGAGAAGATGGAGGCCTAATTTATAAGATGCTGAATTTAGTTTGACTAAATGAGCCAACTTTCCCCTTCTCCTAGTTAGAATTCCTGGTTTGGCCTACCACAATGCCTTAAATAGAGGTGATTGCATAGTTTTCTATAATGTAACATACAAAGCTAAGCTTTAGAAGCTGTTTTCTCCTTTTATTGTGCTCTACTGTTTGAGCAAACAAATAGATCAATTTTAGGTGAGCAATAATGGTTGGTTAACCATTAACAAATGAACACTTGTAAGTTGGTCATAACTTGGAGTAAAGTAATGGCACAAGAACACCATTAGTGTGTGAAATAACTTTTTCTAGTAACTTATGGCCTATTTTAAATTACATGATTTCCAGTTCAAAGGTTTATATTTATGTCACTTGGAAAAACTTAATCTCCAGTATGTAATTTAACTCTTACAGTAGCACTGACAGATCTTGGAAAGAAAGACTTGTGAGAAGAAGAGAGAATGGAAGTATGAAATATATGATAATTTCATCACAGAATAGGCTATACAAACATCACTTGTTAAAAACTTCAGGTTTTGTTAGCTCCAAAATAGCACTATTAAGTGTATAATTGTTTTCTTCTTCTAAAGACAAAAACCGAAGGGCCCATCAGCACATGGGGGATGTTCAGTTGTAAGTAACATTTCATGCCTATCAGTCAGTTTTCCCTAGGTTTTCTCTAATATTGGAAATCAAGCAGGATTGTTCAATTAGTTACTTTTGTATCCTCTGTCACAGGTAAATGAACAGTTCCATTTCTTTACCTGGTAGCTTGTTAAGTTATGAGAACTGAATGCCATCTCCTTGTTTCAAAATGTTCTGAAAATAAAAACAAATGTGTCTTTACTTTGCAGATGTTCCTATCTTTACTGTACTTGACAAATCTGTTGACAAATTTTTCTAAATTTTACAAAAATTAATTGCATATAACTATGCCTGACTAAAAGAGATAATAGACCTCCAATAATTTCTTAGAAACTGTTAAATATTCTTGACTAAATGCCTATGAATCCAGAATGCATCATATTTCTCATTGCTTTGATTTTAATACTGGTAAGTGGAGGTATTGGGAATGTGGGAATATAATTACTCTTTGGTTCATGATTTGTCACTTTTAGATATTGGCTTTCCTAAAGCTAAAGACTTCTGTCTAACAGTATGTTTATACCAAATCTACCAAACCTATTTATCCAGGGCTATTATTACAATTTTTGCAATTTCTTTATAAACATAATAGCAATAGTTTTCTCATCAACACTTGCTTGATTATTCCTGTCCAGATATCATTATTTAAGACATCTCCTCAAATTTTCCATTGAATCTTTCCCTGTAGCACAATAATATAAGAAAAGCAGTTCTGAAAATATAAATAGGGTTCCATGATCAAATAAATTTGGGATATGCTTCTACTAAATACTCCTTTTGGAAATTCACAAGGCACACTGCCATATTATAGGCTCTGAAAGGTTTTAAAATAAAGAAGCCTATTTAACCTAGTCCAATCCCAAATTTTCCAAAATAATTTGACAATAGAGCATTTACTAACATATCCTGGAGAGGTAGTGATAAGTGAAACACACTTTGGGAAACAATGTTACACAGTATATAAGAGATAGTTTTAATTGTTACCAGAATCAATAATTTTCTTGGCATCAAGGCTTTCTAATAAAATCTAGTTTAGTGGTCTCCTTTGGTAGATTTTAAGATTCAACATAAAATGTATATTTATTCCTAATTCACAGCATATACTGCTTCCAGGGGGAAAAAATCCAACCTTGTATGGTGGTATTCCATAGCTGGCAAATTGACTGGGTCTTCTATAGGCCATTTCCACTTTTCATGATGTCCATGGCTTTTGAATGATTGAATGTGAGCCAGGAGCTATGAATGCATGAGTATAAACCCACTGCCTTACTTCTTTTGCTATTAAATTCCCTGGTCAGAAACAGAATGCTATTTGAATACCCTAACATTGCAACATTGCAGAAACATTGCTAGCAGAAGCATGGCAGGCAGGGAAGGCATATGCATATACACACACACACACACACACACACATAATAAGTATATAGTCCAGGAAGAACAAATCTTCTTGATAACTGGATGCAAAAAGTTATGAAATTATAACCAGATTCCTTGAGTTGTGATGCCACATCAGACTTTACATTATCTCTACCTCTGGAAGACTGGGTGCTAAGTAGTAGTAGTAGATCAGCCATTTTGTGAAAAAGTCTATTTTATTGACCCCCTGCATAACCTACATTTCTACCACCATGGCCACTCTTTATGAGCCTTTGAACAAGGACAGGAATGTTCAGGTAAAGAGACTTCATCCACAGAATGTGTCATCCATCTAGCTAATTATTGAGTCTCTTCTGCAGCTGGTATCCTTTGATAAACATTCCCATAGAATATAGATAGCCTTATACTCTGTGTCCATTCCAAGTGTCTCATCCACAAGTCTCTTTTCAAGATTATTTTTTCATCAGATCTTCAACTTCATTATTTCCAAGTCCCTGACCGACCTGTGGCAAAGAAGACAACCGGATGTGTTGCAGCCCTCCCCTTTCAGCTGGGGCCAGAGTATCATGTACAACCATCTTCAACCCAGGTTCAAAAATGCTCTTCCTAGTTCACAGGATTTAGGGTACTTCTTCTAAAGAATGGAGAAAGAAGTGGCAATGAAGCAAGAGGAGGTGCACCAATATCATTAACCACCTGCTTATAACACTTGCTAGTGCCTTCTTTAGGCCTCAGTAGGTCCTGATCAAGTATGCACCACAGCCTTTTGATGATGTGCTACCCTTGAACATGCTTTAGCATTTGGTGGATCAGATAACACCCAGTTTATGTCAGGAGCTCAAGTGGTTCGATCGTTTGGTGTCCTAAGCACAGACCTTGAGTTTCCACCAAGATCCGGTTGTAACCATAATAAGAAACATGAATATGGAACTTACCATTTGTTGAACACTTTCATAAGCACTTTATGTACATTAATTTATTTAATTATCACAGTGACACATGAAGTAGGTACTATTATTGTCCCCATTTTTCAGAGAAGAAATGTGGCACAGACAGTTTAAGTGTTGTGGTCGTGGTCACACAGCTAATGGGGGGAGAGATAGGATTCAAACTCAGACAATCTGGCTCCAAAAATTACACTCTCAACTCTTCCCTGCACTATGACACTTCAGTTCTAAGCCAGGATTGATTTATTGAAAGCAAATCTTTTTTTGAAGAAGAAGGCATGACTTTGCTTTAAAATCCTGAAGGCCATTGCTGTGATTGTCTTTTTAGGGCCTGCCACAGTTTCTATACAGTATTCCCTTCCGTCACAGTCACTTTGAGCTGGGTCATAAAGACCAAGTGGTATGCAGTTCTAAGTATCTGGGATTCTTATGATGTCCCATGCAACTCTTAAAAATTTCCAAATTAACTATTGAAACAAAACAACACTGTATTAAAATAGCATGATTCTAGAAGCTCTCATTACATATATTTCCTTTAAATTTTAATTGTCCATTTTTTTCCAATTGCATATTTTATTAAAAACCAAACACCTTGATTTCATTAACTGTAACCTGCCATTTTGTCTCATGTCTCTGCCTCTGTATTGAGAATAAAATGCAACAAAGATCTGTCTCTATCAAAGGGAGATCTTCTATCTTAACTTTTTAAAAAATAAGATACTATTCTTTTCTTCGTCTCCATGAAGATGCTGATGGCTGACGTATGTCTCGTACAAATATAGACTCTTAAACCTCCTGGCATTACATTCAGAAAGGGAACTAATATATTGCTCTAATTTTTGTCCCTTTGTCTTTAAATTTTGCCCCTTTGTCCTCCCATAAGCAGGACAAAAAGAAGAGAATTTCTTTAACTTATGTCAGCTACTTAGAGTCCTTTCCCTCAGGACCCAGAACAAACTTGATTTTTTTAATCCTGAGAACATGACCTGACCCACCAAAATGCTTTCAAGAAGTTTAACTTTTTGGTTTCTTTTTATTCACAGCTTTCAGCAATTTAGTTTCAATATGAATAAGAACATGGAAATCATACCCACAACTATGAATTTGTTAGATTATCTCAGCAGTGCTTTTTCACCATAGACTTGCCTATCAATTCACCCTCTGAATTCCTTCCACCATGGCCAATTGATGCTAAAACATTGTCCCTACCTTTAGCCCTCTGTTGGTCATTGAATCAGTCCCAGCTACTATTTCACTTTCTTGGGGACCACATTATGAAACAAGTAATCTAATGAACTAATCAAATTATATTATAGGTAGTTTTGTGCATTTCTTTTTCACTGTATTTTGATATATTTGAAGGTGGAATCATGTCCTGTTCACCTTTGAAATTCCCATAGTTTTATACAATGTGCTGGAACATAATAGAAATATAATTAATGGTTATTGAATTAAATGAGACCCAGAGACAAAATCCACACCTTTATGGTCACTTATTCAGTAATAACAGAGGTAGTGATTTCAGTCCTGTATTGTCATTTGGAGAAACCCCAGAATCTTCAATATAGGCAGTTTCCTACTTGTTATGTTGTCAGCCAGGCCCAAGTGGAGACAAATATTCTGCTTATTTGGCAATTTGATTCCAAACTCCATGAGAGGCGTGTTGTGGTTTTGTATCTCAGAATTTTGGAATTGCCTTGGAAAACAACCCTTATAGAATCTCAGAGTAAATATAAGTATCAAACTTTTCTAGTACAGCATCGTCTAATTTTTGTTGATCTGTTCTATGATCTCCTATCATACAAGGAAGCAGGAGATGAATTATTTTTCCTGCCTTTTTTATATTTACTCCTCTGGTTAAGTTTATGTTAAACTCCAGGAAGAAAGTTTATTTTCCTCAGATCAATTATTAATTCCTTAGTTTATGCATCTACTATATAACTGGCACCAATTGGTGGTAAGTGCTAGAAGGGCAGGATGGAATTATGAATATTAATAACACAAAAATCTCTTCTCTCTTCACCTCCAAGGAGCTTTTGCTTTAGTAAGTGGTAGAATATGAGTCTCTGGCTCATACTGCTAGAGTTATACCAATGATCTTGGATTGGATTTTTTTCTCTGGGGGTAAGAATACTGTGGTATAGTAAAATCCTTATGAATTCATGGGACCTACATAGAATCAATGGGAAATGCATGGCAGAAGTGTATTTGCATGTAATTATACCAGAACCCTATTCCAGAACTTCTTTCTCAGAATGTTATAAGCCAGACTAGTGCTCCGTATCCTTATTTTTATCAGAGTAGATTATGAGAATGATAAAACAGAAGCTATAAACCAATGCAGTTTGATGTCCCAGTGAAATAGACTCATAGTCATATAGTAATTAAATAAATTCTATTTATTTACAGAAAGCCTACTTTCATCAGATCATTTTCTTCAGTGAGTGTGTAGTCCCTTCTGATTTATTCTAAGTTTGATGCAGGCTCAACCCATTTCACTGTTAGTACTAAGGAGGAAATGCTGATGGTTTGTGATATTATGTTGCCAAATTGTGTATCTACTGTATCACCATCTCCCTCCTAACACACCCATACTCCTTCTGAGTGTTTGAAAAACTGTTTCTGCCACTGGGACTATTATTGAACCAATTTTTCATTATTTTTTTCCCTGTAATACATGCCAAATCATGGATTCTACAGATAATCTTTATTGTAAAACCTGTTAATAAAAAAATCAAGAGTATGAATTATCTTAAGAGCATACCAAGGTTGAAGTCTCCTGTTGGTAAAATATTGGCGTTCTTTTTCATATGATAATATGGTTATTGTGCTAAAATACTTCTTTGTATGTTTTGAAGTCTTGTTATATACAAAGTTTATTTTTTAGTGAAATAAAATAATTTGTCAGGTTAAAAAAAAATAAAATATTGACCCAGCAGCCAATTATAGGTATATATCAGGTCTAATAGTATCAGAACAGGATCATAAGTGAGGAAAGAAAACTACATATTGCCCCTAACTTCACCCATACTGTTTTTTTTGTAAAGCACTATGAAAGGAGATGAGGAAATGGGTAACCTCAAACAGAATTTCAGTTCAAGTTGGAAAAAGAATGAGACAATAGAATTTAATGACATAATCCAATTAACAGTTATTAACCTGGTTTATACTAAAAGGTGCTTTGAGGGGTACAATAAAATTTTTACCACGTATTTTACCATCAGTAGTTTATGATTTAATTTAAAAATTAAAGCAATAGGAAAAGATTAACTATGTAAGACTGTATGTTCAGGGCTATATGGCTGAAGTGCCCAGTGATACTGGAATTTTAGAGAAAGAGATCACCAAGAGATAGAGGGGAAATTTCCTTTTCTTTTGGGAGATTTTTACATTTTAGTGGATAAAGGAAAATGGTACAGAGCATTTAGTTTTATTAGAAATTACATACAGAGATGGCATATATCAGGCTTTGTGGTAAAAATGAAATAATCACTTCACTAATTTTCAATCAATATCTACAAAAGATAACGGGTTCCTTTGGCACTGTTAATTTCAGTTGCATGTCTATAAAACTGACCACACAGGGAGCATAATCATTCAATAGTATAGCTAGTGGTTTTATTGCATTTTAAATCCAGTTATGCTTCCTTTAAGTAATATGCATTCTAAAGAATATCTCACAGAGCCTATTGAATTATAGGAACAACATGAATTTCCTTAAGGAGGAGAATTAAATAAAAAGAAAAATGGGGTAAAAAAGTAGAAATCTGAGCTAGTAAGTGAGAATTTCTCACACCAGACTATTGTGAGCTGGGTTTTTTGTTGTTGTTGTTTTCTGAGGCAGAAAGAATTGAAGGTAAAGGGCCTCCAGAGATGAGAAAGACCTGAAATCAGCTCCAGATATCCAGCTCTATGCCTGTGACCTTATATAGATAAATGCTCTTGACTTTAAGCCCCTTTCATTTTTTTTCTCTGAAATATAAAATTGGTTTCCTTCTTCTACTCTGTCCATCAACCAACTGCTGGAATCACATTTCTCCACAGACTTTTTTTTTTTTTTTGTATTGAGGTTGAGTGATGGTGTGTTTAGCAGCTGAATAGATATTTGGAAAAACCATATTGTCCATGCTCTCATAGGGTCTCTCCCAAGGCAGATAGTGTTTTTTCATTTCATTTGGATAGCTAAACTGAAGGAGAAAAATGCTAGCATTGGCCGGATTCTCTCAAGTATTATCTCTGAAAATGGGCTACTTCTGAATCGTAGACGTCACGCTAAGGTGGAATGTCGGCACTATGCTTTACACACATCTTTTCATGCCTTGTCCTTTGAAGAGTATAGATAGTTATTCTCAATCTGTTATTAATCATCATTATTCTTATGGGGAGTAGGTGGGAAAGGGCACAGGTTTAAGTGTACATGAATCTAGTTCAGCCTTGCGAGAACATTATGGCCAAATGTTCATCTCAGGCTAATGTGTTATGTCACAGTGGAGAGATGAGTCAAAATAGAATACCTTGTGGATAATTAGAAGCGAGAGTCAAAGTGTTATTCTTCTGATCAAGGGAAAGATTAGATCCTAGCTATTAGTCTGCCAGATTCAGGATGGCCTTGCAAGAGAGCAGTGCAGGGTTCACTCCATAATCTAAAAATAATGCTAAGTAATGACGCTAACACAAATATGAATATCTTAATCCACAATATCTGTACTTGGGTAGCAGTAAGAAACAGAGTTTAATTTAATTGTTTGGAGTTTGGTTTTCTGAGTGATCTCAATAATAAAACAATCTTCTATGACTTGAGTTTCCTTTCTAAGGTTCTAGAAAACAGTGTGTAAGCCATGGATAGTTCATTTATATTTCTTATACCTTATATCTATCTTTAATGTTGTAAAATGGTCCACAAGTTAAAAATAAAAGCAATTAAAAGTAAAATTGCATTACATAGTAACTTTGTGCAGTTACTATGTGTATATATGAAAGGCTATCGGCTGGCTCTTTTGTGGCATTGGCTAACTTGTACTCTTAATTTGTCATTCCTCACAATAGCCCTGCTCTGTGTGAAAGACAGTCACTGAGCATAGTTATTTATGTAGAGACAGTTTTATAGAATATGAAACAGTGAGCTAGAACACCAGCTGTTTGGTGCCAGCCAAGTGCATAGAATTCATCTGTACTTTGTTTGCTTTTTCTGTTTAGGTTCATTAATTTATCACTTTACTGTATGAAATGTATCCCCCCTTCACAAGTTATTTTAATAGTTTTATTTCTCAAATGTGATAAAATTCCATCCCTAATTTTTTAACGTTTAAAGTTTTAGATCTCTACATATCTCTGTTCTCAAGTTTGATGTGATATTAGTAACTGGAAGATTCTAAATATAATCAGCAGACAAAACAGTCATGACCTCAATGAGAGTGTCTATAGTTAGAAATTAGAAGCTTTAATATTCTAAAGTATAACTGGGTAAGGTAGTAAAGTTCTTTTCCCCTGTTTTCTCTCCAAGGTTCCAAAGATATTTATAGAATTTTTATGGTGCACATTGTATTTTCAAAAATGCTGTCTAGAGGTCAAGAGATGACTTTGTTGACCTCTAGAAAACTCATTCTGCTGAAACAATAAGGTTGTAAAGAGAAACTTAATAGTATTCTAATAGCTTTAAATATTCCAGAATTTTCTCAAGAATTATTTAATCTACACAAATTTGATGTCATTTTGTGATTTATGCTTGTCTTTATAATGCAGCTGATATGGCATTAGTGGAATTTCATTATGCAATGAATAGTTATTCTGATGAAGAAAATGATTAAATTTAATTTCAACCAAATATAAGATTGTATAATAGTATTTTCCCTGTTGGATGTTAATATAAACAAAATCCTTCCTAATGTTGTGAGCTGATAAATGCATTTTGAAAGCATAATAAAAAGTAAAAAGAAAAGATAAATTCTAAAAACAGAGAGTAAGAGGAGATTGTTGAAAAGTTATAAGCATATATGACTTCAGTGTTGCTGATCCAGGAATGTTAACGTGGTTTGGTTGTGTTTTGGGCCATCTATTACTTTGACTATATTACAATATATTACATTAATGTGCAAGTAAATACATGTAGGTAGCATAGGACAACCCCATTCATTCTTCCTATTCCATGTCTGTCCCAGCAAAATGCTAAACATCACTAATTATTAGAGAAACACAAACAAAACTGCAGTGAGGAATCACCTCACACTAGTCAAATGGCCATCATCAAAAAGTCTACAGATAATAACTATTAGAGAAGGTGTGGAGAAAAAGTAACTCTCCTACACTGTTGGTGGGAATGTAAATTGGTATAGCCTCTATGGAGAACAGTAAGGAGGTCTCTTAAAAAACTAAAAACAGAGCTACATATGATCCCGCAAACCTGCTCCTGGGCATATATCTGGAGAAAACCATAATTCAAAAAGATACATGCACCCCAATTTTCATTGCAGCACTATTTATAATAACCAAGACATGGAAGCAACCTAAATGTCCACCAACAGAGGAATGGATAAAGAAGATGTGGCACATATATACAATGGAATATTACTCAGCCATAAAAAGAAACGAAATTGAGCTATTTGTAATGAGGTGGATGGACCTAGAGTCTGTCATACAGAGTGAAGTAAGTCAGAAAGAGAAAGACAAATACTGTATGCTGACACATATATATGGAATTTAAGAAAAAAATGTCATGAAGAACATAGGCGTAAGACAGGAATAAAGACACAGACCTACTAGAGAATGGACTTGAAGATATGGGGAGGGGGAAGGGTAAGCTGTGACAAAGCGAACGAGTGGCATGGACATATATACACTGCCAAACATAAGGTAGATAGCTAGTGGGAAGCAGCCGCATAGCACAGGGAGATCAGCTTGGTGCTTTGTGACCGCCTGGAGGGGTGGGATAGGGAGGGTGGGAGGGAGACGCAAAAGGGAGGGGATATGGGAACATATGTGTATGTATAACTGATTGAATTTGTTATAAAGCAGAAAAAAATAAAAAATAAACTTTGTGAACTGTAAAAAAAAAAAAAAGAAGATGTGGTACATATATACAATGGAATATTTACTCAGCCATAAAAAAGAATGAAATAATGCCATTTACAGCAATATGAATGGACCTAGAGATTATCATACTAAGTGAAGTAAACAGGCAGAGAAACACAAATATGATATCACTTACATGTGGAATAAAAAAAAAAGTGATACATATGAACTTATATACAAAACAGAAGTAGACCCACAGACATAGAAAACAAACTTATGGTTACCAAAGGGGAAAGGGGGTGGGGGAGGGATAAAATAGGAGTTGGGGATTAACGTATACACACTACTATAAGTAAAACAGATAACCAACAAGGACTTACTGTATAGCACAGGGAACTATATTCAATAGTTCGTAATAACCTATAAGGGAAAATAATCTGGAAAAAAATAGATATATATGTATGTATAACTGAATCACTTTGCTGTATACCTGAAATTAACATAACATTGTAAATCAACTATACTTTAATTAAAAAAAGAAAAAAAGAAATAAAATAAGGATAAAAAAAGGATTCCTAAGGATTCCTAAGAAAAATGAGGAATTCAACTGAGTTCTAGTCTTAGGTCCATAGAAGGTAAATATGTCCAACTTAGAATGCTTATGGCAACTGTAATTATATCTGAGTAATGACAATTTCATCCTCTATCCCTTCACCTCGATTACAGCTTTGTACACACACAACCTCTACCCCTTTTTCTACATGAGAAACAGAAAAAATTTACAGAAAACTGTAGATACATACACCTTATTTTAAAAGCTAGTTCTTCTGATGTTTTAGAGTTGCCATGGTGATCTGTGGTGGTTTCTTGAATAGTTTTTCTAAGGATGACAGGAAAAGAGGTGTGATGTGTTTAACTAATTGCTGATACCAGTTGGGAACAATTTCTTCTATTTCTGGGGAGAACAAAGGCTCAAGGCTAATTTTCCATCTAGTCGGTAAATGTTGATAACATGTTTGACCTTCATAAATACATAGTTGTTAAGCCACCAAAAACCCTACATTGACTAGACTGATGTATGCTTACCTCAGTAGAATTCTATGGGGGATTATTTCCTTCTGTAATATGGTTGTAGTAGAACTACAGGCCCAGGGGTAACTATATAACTGTTAGGTAGACAACCCTAGTCCAACTTGTGTCTATGGGAAGTCTCATTTCATCTGTAGTAAAATAAGAAAGGGAGGCTAGTTCTCAAAGGTGTTCTATCTCTAATATGCTATAATATGTGTGGCTCTCTAGCTGAGTTGATTTCAGTACTAAGAACATGGCAGAGTTTAAGGCAACTCCATTCATCTAACAAATACTGAGTCTGTACTATGTGCAAAGCTTTGTTCTAGGCATTGCAGATACAAGGGTACATAAAAGGATGAGATCCCTGATCTCATAGAGGTAACATTCTAGGGATGCATAAGGACAAACATGTAAATACATACTATACAAGTTAGTTACTGATTGTTTTGAGTGCCACAAAGTTAACAGAGCAACAAGCAGAGCACAGAGTAGGTCTCTTTAGTTAAGGTCAGTGAGAGGGCCTGTCGGAGGAAGAACCATTTAATGTGCGATCAGAAGGATGAGAATAAGCTAAAGGAAGTGGTTTTCAAGCAGAGGCAGTAAGTGCAGAGTCTCAAAGGTTTAACTGTACCTGGCATGTCTGGGAAATAGAAGGAAGCTGTGCCATCAGGTGCAGTGAGCCAGGGGTATGAAAAGGAAATGAGGAGGCAGGCAGAAAATGCACTACAGGCAAGGCCATGCATCTGAGCTGTAGCAGGGACTTAGGCTGTTGTTCCAAGAGAAGTGGGAGGTCATCTAGGGATTATAAGCATGGCAGTATTGTGCTTACATTTAATTTTTTTTAAAGATCATGCTGGCTTTTCTGTAGAGAATGCCTTCCTCAAGTTTTTATGTTGAATGGCTTTGGGCCCAATCACTTACAGAGATCTTAGTAAAATACCTCTTATATTTATTGCTTCAAACCCTCTATTTTACATAGAAAAAGAGGATTGAGCAAATTCCACAAAAACCTAATACAGGAAGAAGAGTAAATAAAACAAATTGTATGATATTTTGTGTATGTGTGTGTGTTGAAGTGACTTTCTCTGCCAGAACATCTCTTTTCTGAAGCGAGGGAAGAGAGGGGCTCAATAATTTTAGCAAAATCAAGGAGTATCTTCAGCTCAGTTTTGGTTTCTGAAATGGGTTGAGAAGTACCAAACTTCATTAGTGTCTTTCAGTGCAGTAGGTCAGCATTAGACTTCCTGCAGTTTAGAAGCACTCTGGGTCACATACCTTGAGCTTCCATTTTGCAAGGTGCTTCCTCAGGGCCTGAGTTGTTAAGGGACTCCAACTTCATCTGAGGGTGACAGTGGCCCCAGTGCAGTTAGTGTCACCCAGCAGAGGAGAATGCATACACACACACACACACACAAGTATGCACACACTGCTAGCTATTTTTTATCTACCAAATTTTAAAAGTCAGGTGAAGTTTTTATCCACCCCTGCAGGCCGGCCACACCCACTTTCCTGGACTCCACTAACTGTCCCTCCAATTGCTTCCAGGCACGCTGCAGAGATAGAGTTTTATTTCCTTAACTCGCCTGAAGATAGATCTTTTCTATTATATTTTAGATGTATTCAGATTACTTTTACTCATGAGTGTTTGGCAAATATTAAAAGTGTTAGAAACAATTGTTCATTGGATGCTTCGAAAGTTATGAAATGAATCAATAGACATGACATTTGATTAGCAAAATTTCTACTCACAATTTTATTGCATCTGGCAATTGAAAATAATTAGTACTATTTTAATATTATTTGATCTCAAGCTTACAACATTTTATCAGAGGTGAATTGGTAAGGTTTCAGATCTTCACATTTCACAGATTTTAGAACTTGGAGATTTAAATGAATTTCCAAGGCCACAGATAAGTATTTTAGAGAGCCCAGGCCCCCTGTTGTTAGTACTGTGCCCTTGTGACCACACTCCACAAACGTATAACTGCTTCTAAGTTGGTTTTCTTCTCATCTAGAGGCGTGCCTGGGACTTAGGAAAATGATTATTTTTCTAACATTCTGACAGAATGTTGCTGTCATTCTTATGAATTACTATGGAATGGAGGGAACATTGCCAACCAAGCATGTCTAAGCCACATCTCATTATACATTCCATTTGCTCTTCAGATCATGGCTTCTAGTGTATATGTACATATGCAGTTTCTATTGTAGCAATAAAATAAGGCAACTTGGCTGTTTTACCTACTGAAGGCCTTTAAATGTATGTAACCTCTGGGATAAATCAAATACTTCCCTGGATATTGGATTATAGACATTCTTTGGATGACAAGATCCTCAGACTTCGACAAGAAAATAAAGAAACACAAAATAAGGAATGGTTTCTTACTGACACTTTATTTTCACTGTCTCTCTAGAGCCCCAGTCATCGGATGTCTGTCTTCAGAATTGGGTTATATCTCGATTTCTAGAGAGGCTTTCTCCGTTGAGATGCCTAAAAGAATACCACTAGCAGTATTGTGTCCAACCTGTGTGTTTTGCAAGTGCAATGCAAAGGTAAGAGTTTTCTCTTATTATTTTCTTAAATTTTGCCTCATCAATTTTTCTTGTTTGGCAAAACAATCTCCTTGATACACAGAAGGCTTCTTGAGACCAATATTCCAGATTAGAAAATGATAGAAATTAAAATGGTTGTGTCAACAAATACTCTGTTGTAGACTCAGGTATCAGCTACTGATTATGAAAAGGACATATTGGATATATTTATGGGCAGTTCTTCAGTGCATTTGGCATGTTCAAAAGTCTGTGAAGAGAGATGGAGAGCAAAGCTTGCTATCACTGTGGCTTCATTTTATGCTCAGTACCCGCTATTCAGCCTACAATGTTGCTTCGCCTTTTACAGTTTTATTGCTTTGCTGCTGAGCATATTATGCATTACACTTCAGCAGGGAAATTTAAAGAGTGTTATTCTATTTATTCTAAGTGTCGTATAATTATGAATTGATTTACTAGCCATTGTAATGCTACAAATGATAATTAATTTATTTGCATAATATGTAGTTTCATAGAAGTTCAATTATAATAAAGCATTTGCTAAATGTACCATGATAATAGTGTTTCCAGAGAGAGTGGGAGTCTGAGGCTGGAACCTCTTTAGTCTGTCAGTGCGTGGCCATCATCATGGGCAAACCCTTCATTTCAAGGTGGAAGGGAGGTTTCGTTAGCCCCGTGGTTCACTCATCTACATTTTCTTCTTATTTTAAAATATGATAATAAGTATCTTTGAAATATGCTAAAAAATCACATGAAGTTGAGTATATTGATTCAGTTAATAGCCAAAATCCCTTGAGTCAAAACTGGGATAGGGATATATAATTCCTTTCAATTTTGCCTGAACAGTACACTAGCAGGGTTCAATCCCGGACCTTGTACACATGTCAGCTTCCCATGGCTTGATGAGCTCCCTCCCTTAGTTAGGACATGGAGGAATGGAAGGTGGGAGACTGTAAATGCATTGCCTGGTAATACAAATCAGCACTAGGAGAGGGTTCCAGGTGCAAGTTCCAGCTTCCCAGACAGTAGCTTTAAACAGGTGGCACAGATGGCAAACTGTCTTGAACCAAAATGTTCTGAGTATCCCTCCACTAAAAATCATGCTTTTCCTTGCCTATGAAAAGGAAGAATCCATCTTCCGGTTTATAGGTGCATCTTGCATGTCCAGCTGAGTACTTTGGCCCCAGCTTGCCTCTCTGGGAAGGAGGGAAGATGAAGAACCAGTGTGCTCTTATTTTGCTGACAAAATCTTGTTAGTTTTTCCTTTCCTAAAAAAAGTCTATTCTTCCAAACATACCATGCGACAAAGTGGACAGTGTCCTGAATTGTGATAAAAGACAGATTGTGACATAGATAGGAATTATTTTGCACAATAGTAGTGAACTCCACTGATATGACAATTTATTTATTGTATTTATTGCTTGTCTCTACCTGTTGCAATCAAAGCTCCATGTAGACAGGAATCATTTCACTGGGTTTCATCAGCGTGGTATATTGTCTATTTAATTTCATTCATCTCGAAGTATTTTCTAATTTTCCTGGTGATTCTCTCTTTGATCCATTGGTTATTTAGGAATGTAATGTTGAATTTCCACATATTTGTGACTTGTCCACATTTCCATTTGCTATTGATTTCTAATTGTTTACATTTTGATCAGAGAATATACCTTGTATGATTTCAGTCCTTTTAAATATATTAAGACTTGTTTCATGGGATGATATAAGGTCAGTCTTAGAAAATGTTTTATGTGCCCTTGAGAATATGTGTTCTGCTACTGCATGGAGTGTTGTGTAGATGTCTGTTGAGTCTAGTTGGTTTATAGTGTTGTGTTGTTCAAGTTGTTGATCCTCTGGCTAGTTGCTCTATCCAATATTGAAAATGATAGCGACATTAGCAACTACCATTGCTGAATTGTCTTTTCTTTAAAATTCTGTCAGATATTGCCCCATATATTTTGAAGCTCTGGTGTTAGGTCCATATATGTTTATAATTGTTATGTCTTCTTGATGGAGTGACACTTTTATCATTAGGAAGTATTTTTCTTTTTCTCTAGGAGCAGTTTTTTTCTTAAACACTATGTTATCTGATATGAGCATAGCCACTCCAGACCTCTTTGTTTACTGTTTATTTGGCATATAAGCTCCCTTTGTTTACAGTTGGATCATTTTTAAAATCCATTCTTCTAATCTCTGCCTTTTAATTGGAGTGTTGAATTTATTTCCATTTAAGTAAATTATTGATAAGGTATGATTTTCATCTTTCATTTCGCTATTTGGTGTTTACATGTCTTATGAATTTTTGTTTCTGTACTCCTCTAGTAATGTCTTGATTTGTACTAAAGAGATGACCTTTAGTGCATCCTTTTAATTGTTTTGTTTTGCATTTGCTATATTTAAAAAATGTTTTTGCGATTACTCAAAAGATTATGATTAATACTTAGTGTATGATAATGTACACTAAAGAGGACAATATATATGTATTTTTTGTTTATAATCTTCTTTCCTACTGATTTAAAAGAAAATTACCATAAAGCAATAACAATCAGTCTCTGTTGATCGGCACACAATTTATGTAAATGCAATTTGTGACAATAACAGCATAAAGGAAGGATAAATCAGAGCTGTATAGGAGCTCTGTATGATTGCCCCAACATGCCTTCAACACTCGAGCAGGAAGGTTACAGTTCTGCCATAGCTTTCACTTCCTGTTTGCACAGAGCCTCAAGACTAGTCTGACTTGAGAGTTTAGGGCCTTCCTAGGTCTTTCCAGGGCACGTAGCCCATGTGCAAGGACTTCTAGATTCCTAAGTATGTGTCAGAGCTTTTTAAAGCACCTTATGTACATCTAAATCTCCAGATAATTCTATTCTTCTCATTGAGCAGGTTTTCAGAGATCTTTACCCCACCATTTCTGTTGATATTCTCTGACACTCAATATTGCCACATAATTGCTTAGGCAAATAGCAAATTTCTTTTCTCTTTCCCCCATTGAATGGCAAAGTTACTGGAATGACTATTTCTTATAGTTTAACTAAGATATATGCTACATCTTGATATCTAAGCTCAAAGTAAATGATGTTTTAGTATACACAGGCTTTTACAGAGATGTTTCTATAAATGGAATATAGAACTGACCTTCTGATTAGTCTTAAAATTCCTTCATATGCCCATTTATTGCAGTGGGCTTGCTTAAAGCTCAGAGCCTTTAATCCCATTTATTACAAGAACTAATTTGTGCACATAATGACCCTGCATTTGACTTATGGCTGCTTCATATCTTTCCTTTAAGGAAAATTTCTCATGTGTGGGAAATGCTCTGATTCTGAGTAGTTGAATTCCACAGGCATCAGCTGAGATTTAGTTATTCTCTGCAAATGAGATTTTTCCAGTTAAATCCTCATTGTCCTTAGGAAAGACTCCACCAGTCTCTTAGCATGTAACTGTGTTCAGTGAGTTAGAAATAAACTTAAAATGTATTTTCATTAAAAGAAGGTATTGTGGTGTTACCTTAATGACAATTTAGTCTGATCTGTATTCTAGAAATAATGTTGTTATAGCAGAAGATTAACGAAGCTGACATTGCTTAATTGGTTTTGACTTGTTACCATTAGCTTTATTTTGTGATGGGTGACTATGCCACGGGAATTTTAAAGTTGGACTTCATTCTCATAGCAGTAAATCTTTTTTAAGGAAGTGGGATGTAGTTAATTTCCTCTGACAATGAAGTTGGGGGACACTTGAAAATATGTAATTAAAGTGGCACCCTTAATAGTAGCTCATATTCTATATTGTAGTGGAAACTGAGAAGTGGATTCATTACTAATGAAAGAATTTATTGGTTATATATATATCGTTTCTATAAATGATAAAATGCCTGTATTTACTACAGGGCTACAATTACCCTACATATATGCTCCATTTGGCAACATAGTAGATGTGGTAATAAACTTGAGGCAGCACAGAATGGCGATTAACAGTAGGGTGACCATATATCATTGTTTGTTTGGGATCATCTTAATTTACACCTATATTCCCAGTTCAGTTATTAGCAGGGCCCCCTTCAGCTCTCAAAATTATCTCAATTTGGTTGGTAAATTATTACACAGTTACCCTAGTCAAAAACAGTCTCTGAAACTGGCTTGTGTGGACAAATCCACGTTCCTGTGTCAAATGTAATTTAGCTTTTCTATGCCTAAGTTTCCTAATCAATAAAATGGAGATGGCAGTGGCATCTGCCTACTAAGATTGTGAAAATTAAATGTGTGTAAGTCTCTTGAAACAGTACCTGGCACTCAGCATATGCCCTATATTGAATATAGGATCTCTTGCACCACGTGCAATAAATGCAATTTCTAGCCACATTCATTAAAAAGGTTTCTATTTCCCCATGATACCAATTTACTCCAAATGAACTCTTTAGGGGAGAATAAAGACAGAGAAGGGAACAACACCAGCAAAATGCTATGAAGTATAATGAATGAAGGTAGTAAGAAGAGCAAGATGTGTCGTTGTGAGCAGTACTGAACTATATCTCCCTCTCCAGGATAGAACACTTTATATTAAAAATCAAAGCAATAGTCCAATATCTTTGTTATTAATTCACAAGTTTACATCTTTCTGGATCTGGCACTATCACAGGCCACTCCAAATTTGCCATAATATTATCTGAAAACCTTAGGAAATGAATGGCACTATTTTTTTACTTGAAAACCTCTGAAGTTACAGTTGTGCCTTCTGGTCCCTGGAGTACACAATTTGAATTCTACTGATTATAGTAACATCATTGTACTTAAAGCTTCCCCGTTAGGGTAAATATAAATCTCTATCTATTTGATCCCTTGCAGGGAGCTGTTCAATTCAATAGAAAAACAAAAACAGTCTTTTACCTAAAACACACACACTTGGAATAGTTAACACCGGGTTTGGAGAAATGTAATACAATATTCTTATTGCCTTGCCTGATCATAAGTGAAACAATACTAAATTGTACTTTTTATTACCTTGTGTTGGAGAGATTTTTCCTGACTCATATATTCAGCTCACACTCTAAGGATTCAGAAGTGCCTGCAACAAGGCTTCAGTAACTTCTCTCTCTAATACATCAATGCCAATCAAGAATCTGGAAGCTGACAACAGCAAAACCAACTCTGAATTGCAAACTGACAATATGATTTTTCCCTTTAGAAATAAAAAGGGAGTTCACTATTCTCATTAAAGACATAGCTTATAAGCTCATTGAGTGAGAGGCAGTTTTTCAGGTAGATAGAGCTCTAATTCAATAATTTACCTGGATTAAAAATTCATACAAGATATAGACATTAGTGCTAGCTCAAGAGAAATGGAAGAGGTAGAATTAAAACATCTGTAGAAAGGTTTGATTTTATTTCCTTATTCTACTTAGGCATTCCTTAATTGCTTTTGTCAATAAGATTTAAATATGGTGCAAAAAGTAGAAGTTTCTCTTTTTTCTCATCGTTATGAGTCCAGAGGAAACTGGCTACCCAACAATAGTGAAGATGGCTGCAACTGGCCTCACCAGAGACATGTGTGGTGGATGGGACATGAGGTGATGGGTGTCCTCACTGACAGGGCCTTGCACTTTGGGTAAATGGTGTCACAGAGAGCTTTGTTTGGAGATTCTTTCATTTCTCAGGCTGTGTGAAGTCCTGGGCTCTACTCTGTACTTTGCAGTGATAGCAACAGTGACCAGAGCAAGTGTGTCAAGGAATCTGTGTACTAAGGAGTGTTGTGTAATAAAGGTGTCTAACATACTGTTTCCTAACTGCTATTTGAAGAGAAGGACACTACTTCAAACAGAAGCAATTATCTTACATGGCTCTGAGAGGTCCTTTAGAAGGCATTAAGACAGCAATTTGTGAATTAAAGATATCTGTTAGATGTCTTGGGATAGCAGTGGGCACTGGGCAAATAGGGGACTCTATAAATATGGACAACTTTAATTATCTCCTATGAGATAATGGCCTATTTACTTTCTTCACCAATGAGCTGGTTGCTTGAGCCATTTACATTATGTAACAGTCCATGGCATTAATTTTATATTGGAAAAGCAGACCTAATAGTCAGAGGCAGTGAGGAAAAGAATCTGGTAAAAAAAAAAGACTGTATATATATATATATATATATATATACACACACACACACACACACACACACACACACACACACACACACACACACACAACTGTATAGACAAACATGGAGATCTTATAGAAACAGTTCTCATTTCCTCTCTCAGTTGAAACAGTAATCAATTGATTGTCAAAGAAGCATGGTATTATGCATAAAACATGACCCTTGAATTTAGGATGTCCAGGTTTACATCCCATACCCACCCTTAGCAGCTCTGTGACCTTGGGTAAGTTCCTGAACCTCTCTGTATTTCAGTTTCTTTACCTGTAAAATGTGAACAACCCCAACTACACAGAAGTGTCAGCATTTAATCTTGAGTATTATATTAAATTATCCATGTTAAACACTTAGAAAAGTATTAGGAATGTTATAAAATCTCCAAAAATTTAGCTTTTAATATTGTGACCAAGCTGGTTATAGAATATGCATGACCAATATTCCTTGATGATTACCAGTTGGTAGGTACATGTAAGTCACAATACTCTTAATGTCAATGTTTCTAGACCCCTATTCCTTATATCAGCAATGTCAATATCTCCCAGTGATTTCTATTCTAGAGAATACCAAGAGTCAGATGGAATGGGTAACTGTAAAACTATAACTCTACAGGTCCTTTCAGGGTGCAGAATGGCAGTCAGATTTTCTGTGAGGCCTAAACCTACAGCCTCTGCCCATCCCTGCCTCCTTTCCTAGACTCCTAACCTCAGTCTCTTCACCCAGTTTCCTAGGAGTGAGCATCTCTTGGCCAGTTTTTTCTCAGAGTACTTTGAGAGCATTCCTGTTGAATTCTGTGACACAGTTCTCTATTGCAAGGGCTCCTGTTCCTAGAGACCACGTACTAAGGGCAAGTTAAGTATAGTCCGTAATGTACTTGAAACTTCCCCTGCTCCCTCTAACTAGCTATGCCCTGATAATCTGTCTGGCCCACTCCACCACACTTTTCCCCCTTCACTTCAGTGCAAGAAAGTCTTGTACGTTTTCTTTCAGCCCAGTATCCTTTGGGGGTCTTTCAGTCCATCAAACTAGTCTGCGCATCTTTGAAAAATACTTCAGGACCAGGCTCAAAGTCTTTCCAACTGATCTCCTAGGACCCCTGACATCAGTTTCAGTATCCTTAATATTTCTCAATGTTAGGAAGTAACCTGAAGATTCTAGCAATTAGGGAATTAGTCTGCCCAGAGTACACAGAATACTTTTAAGCAGTTGCCTAACTCCACTTGTCTGACTGAGATAATCTCACCTTTGGCCCAACCCAAATATTTTGTATAAATGAAGCAAAAACAATATGTTCCATGTGTAAACAAAGCAAAAATAGTGTGTCTGTGAGTTTCCCTGCATAGGTGTATCTGCACATTTTCTGTGGTATCCAAAATGGCCGAACCGAACAGATAGAGCCAGTGGTCCCATGGCCAATCACAGTTGGATATGTGCAGCCTCTTGGTGCATTCATGCAGCCTAAAGAGAGGTGGAAGGAAGCTAGCAGTAAGCACATACTCTAATGGATAGTAAGAGTGAAATATAGGTGGCCATTGGAAGGGAAAACCCTGAGGAAGACTAATGAGGAAGAAATGGTAAATCTGTGAGAAGAAGCAACTACTGGGAGTTATGGAATATCTATTCCTGTCCCTTTCTATCAGTAGAGATGCCTCTGTGCATAATCCTGTAACGGAAACACTAAATGTATGGATGCAAGACATAGGCATGTTTGTGTGTCACGAAAGTATATGCTTATACAGTTGACTGAAATTAATAACTGTTTAAATTAGAATGATATGTTAATTATTATTTTCATCTTTCTCCCTCTCAAAAATAGAATTTACTCATTTTAATGGATGTAATAAATGATTAGCCAGCTATCCTATAGCAAAAATCTAATTTATACCTGGGAGCTCCCTGAGGAAATTAAAGGTTTGCTTGTGCTAATGAAATTTATATAACAGCATTTTTAAAAACTAATAATGACAAATACTGAATTGTCAAACTCTTTAAAAAAGTGATGATAATAATGATATTAACATCCTTTTTCTCTGTTTTTCCAAGAATAAATAATAAACATTAATTCATAAAAAGGAAAGAATTGGACAATCATTTTAATATATATGATCCTTTTTCCTGGGCTTGTAATGACCTCTCACATTTCATTACTTCTAATATAAACATTTGGTAATTTAAGATTATTGGGACTTCCCTGGTGGTCCAGTGGTTAAGAATCCACATTCCAATGCAGGGGTCGTGGGTTCAAGCCCTGGTCAGGGAAGTAAGATCCACATGCCACGGGGCAACTAAGCTCATGTGCCACAAATACTGAGCCTGCACGCTCTGGAGCCCACACACAACAAAGAGCGCACACACCACAACGAAAGATCCTGCATGCCACAACAAAGATCCCGCATGCCACAACTAATACCTAACACACCCAAATAAATGAAGAAAAAAATGATTATCAGTCATTCATCTGATACTGCAGAAGTACGTTAGAAGAAGAATAGATTCAGAGATTATTTAGTCCAATTCCCTGTCTTTCTAGGTAAAGAAACAAGCTGAGGGAGAATAAAAGACTTCCTTGAGGTAATCCATTGAGATTGTTAGTACATCCCTCCCTCATACCAAAAAGTAGTTCACTCATTAGGAGTTAATATTAAAAAAAAAAAAAAGACTGAATGTCATGACTCATGGTCATGCACTACAAATTGATTTTTCTTTCTATCTTCACTGCTTCCAGACTAACCCATTTTAAGGGTTAACACAAATGAAGACTGCCAGTAGAGAGAAAATAATTCCCTCAAAACTCATGGTAGAAATAATTTATACTTGATAATGTCAAAGTATTTCTGCATTCTCTTATTTTTTTTAACATCTTTATTGGAGTATAAACGCTTTAAAATGGTGTGTTAGTTTCTGCTGTATAACAAAGTGAATCAGCTATACATATGCATATATCATCATATCTCCTCCCTTTTGCATCTCCCTCCCACCTTCCCTATGCCTCCCCTCTAAGTGGACACAAAGCACCGAGCTGATCTCCCAGTGCTATGCGGCTGCTTCCCACTAGCCAACTATTTTACATTTGGTAGCATATATATGTCCAACCACTCTCTCACTTCTTCCCACCTTACCCTTCCCCCTTGCCATGTCCTCAAGTCCATTCTCTACATCTACATCTTTATTCCTCTCCTGCCCTTAGGTTCTTCAGAGCAGACATGTTTTTCTTTTATTAAATTCCATATATATGTGTTAGGATATGGTATTTGTTTATCGCTTTCTGACTTACTTCACTCTGTATGACAGACTCTAGGTCCATCCACCTCACTACAAATAACTCTATTTCATTTCTTTTTATGGCTGAGTAATATCCCATTGTATATATGTGCCACATCTTCTTTATCTATTCATCTGTTGATGGACACTTAGGTTGCTTCCATGTCCTGGCTATTGTAAATAGTGCTGCAATAAACATTGTGGTACATGACTTTTTTTGAATTATGGTTTTCTCAAGGTATATGCCCAGTAGTGGGATTGCTAGGTCGTATAGTAGTTCTACTTTTAGTTTTTTCAGGAACCTCCATACTGTTCTCCATAGTGGCTGTATCAATTTACATTCCCACCAACAGTGCAAGAGGGTTCCCTTTTCCCACACCTTCTCCAGCATTTATTGTTTGTAGCTCTTTTGATGATGGCCATTCTGACCATTGTGAAGTGATACCTCACTGTAGTTTTGATTTGCATTTCTCTAGTAATTAGTGATGTTGAGCATCCTTTCATATGTTTGTTGGCAATCTATATACCTTCTTTGGAGAAATGTCTATTTAGGTCTACTGCCCATTTTGGATTTCGTTTATTTTTTTGATACTGAGCTGCATGAGCTGCTTGTATATTTTGGAGATTAATCCTTTGTCATTTGCTTCGTTTGCAAATATTTTCTCCCATTCTGAGGGTTGTCTTTTTGTCTTGTTTATGGTTTTCTTTGTTGTGCAGAAGCTTTTAAGTTTCATTAGGGTCTTCTTTCTCTAATTACTTAATGTGTAAGGTTAGGTTTTTTATTTTAGATGTTTCTTGTTTCTTGAGGTAGGATTTTCTTGCTATAAACTTCCCTCTTAGAACTGCTTTTTCTGCAACCCATAGGTTTTGGGTCATCGTGTTTTCATTGTCATTTGTTTCTAGGTATATTTTGATTTCCTCTTTGATTTCTTCAGTGATCTCTTGGTTATTTAGTAGTGTATTGTTTAGCCTCCATGTGTTTATATTTTTTATAGTTTTTTTTCCTGTAATTGATATCTAGTCTCATAATGTTGTGGTCAGAAAAGATACTTGATACAATTTCAATTATTTTTAATTTACCAAGGCTTGATTTGTGACCCAAGGTATGGTCTATCCTGGAGAATGTTCCATGAACACTTGAGAAGAAAGTGTATTCTGTTGTTTTTGGATGGAATGTCCTATAAATATCAATTAAGTCCATCTTGATTAATGTATCATTTAAAGCTTGTGTTTCCTTATTTATTTTCATTTTGGATGATCTGTCCATTGGTGAAAGTGGGGTGTTATATTCACCTACTATTACTGTGTTACTGTCGATTTCCTTTTCTATGGCTGTTAGCATTTGCCTTATGTATTGAGGTGCTCCTCTGTTGGGTGCATAAATATTTACAACTGTTATATCTTCTTCTTGGATTGATCCCTTGATCATTATGTAATGTCCTTCTTTGTCTCTTGTAATAGTCTTTATTTTAAAGTCTATTTTGTCTGATATAAGAATTGCTACTCTAGCTTTCTTTTGATTTCCATTTGCATGGAATATCTTTTTCCATTCCTTCACTTTCAGTCTGTATGTGTCCCTAATTCTGAAGTGGGTCTCTTGTAGACAGCATAAGTATGGGTCTTGTTTTTTTATCCATTCAGCAGTCTATGTCTTTTGGTTGGAGCATTTAATCCACTTACATTTAATCCACTTACATTTATCTATATGTATATTCCTATTAACACTTTCTAAATTGTTTTGGGTTTCTTATTGCAGGTCTTTTCCTTCTCTTATGTTTCCTGCCTAGAGAAGTTCCTTTAGCATTTGTTGTAAAGCTGGTTTGGTGGTGCTGAATTCTCTTCAGTTTTGCTTGTCTGTAAAAGTTTTAATTTCTCCACCGAATTTGAATGAGATCTTTGCTGGGTAGAGTAATCTTGGTTGTAGGTTTTTTGTTGTTTTTCCTTTGCTGCTTTTAATACTCTTTCTTTGTATTTAATTTTTGATAATTTGATTAGTATGTGTCTTGGCGTGTTTCTCCTTGGATTTATCCTGTATGGGACTCTGTGCACTTCCTGAACTTGATTGCTTATTTTCTTTCCCATATTAGGGAAGTTTTCAAGTATAATGTCTTCAAAATTTTCTCAGTCCCTTTCTTTTTCTCTTCTTGTTCTGGGACCCCTATAATTTGAATGTTGGTGCATTGAATGTTGTCCCAGAGGTCTCTGAGACTGTCCTCAATTCTTTTCATTCTTTCTTCTTTATTTTGCTCTGTAGTAGTTATTTCTGCTATTTTATCTTCCAGTTACTTATCCATTCTTCTGCCTCAGTTATTCTGCTATTGATTCCTTCTAGAGAATTTTTTATTTCATTTATTGTGTTGTTCATCATTGTCTGTTTGCTCTTTAGTTCTTCTAAGTCCTTGTAAAATGTTTCTTGTATTTTCTCCATTCTGTTTCCAAGATTTTGGACCACCTTTACTATCATTACTCTGAATTCTTTTTCAGGTAGACTGTCTATTTCCTCTTCATTTGTTTGGTCTGGTGGGTTTTTACCTTGCCTCTTCATCTGCTGTGTATTTCTCTGTCTTCTCATTTTGCTTAACTTACTGTGTTTGGGGTCTCCTTTTTACAGGCTGCACGTGCATAGTTCCCATTGTTTTTGGTGTCTGCCCCCAGTGGGTAAGTTTGGTTAGGTGGGCTGTGGAGGCTTGGTGGTGGAGGGGACTTGTGCCTCTTTTCTGCTGGATGAGTCTTGATCTTGTCTTTCTAGTGGGCAGGACCACATCTGGTGGTGTGTTTTGGGGGTGTCTGTGAACTTACTATGATTTTAGGCAGTCTCTCTGCTAATGAGTGGTTTTGTGTTCCTGTCTTGCTAGTTGTTTGGCATAGGGTGTCCAGCATTGTAGCTTGCTGGTCATTGAGTGGAGCTGGATCTTAGTGTTGAGACGGAGATCTCTGGGAGAGCTTTTGCCATTTGATATTATGTGGGGCTGGGAGGTCTTTGGTGGACCTGTGTCCTGAATTCGGATCTCCCACCTCAGAGGCTCAGGCCTGACACCCAACCGCAGCATCGTGACCCTGTCAGCCACATGGCTCAGAAGAAAAGGGAAGAAAAAGGAAGAAAGTACAAGAGAAAAAAACAATAAAATTATATAAAACTATTAACATAAAAAATAAAAAATATTTTTAAAAATAAAAGAGTATTAAAAAAAAGAAAGAAGAGAGCAACCAAAGCAAAAAACAAATCCACCAATGATAACAAGCACTACAAAGTATACTTAAAAAAGAACCCAAAAAACAAAAAGAACGGACAGACAGAACCCTAGGACAAATGGTGAAAGCAATCCTATACAGATGAAATCACACAAAGAATTATACACATACACACTCACAAAAAGAGAAAAAGGAAAAACATATATATATATATATATATATATATATATATATAAGGAAGAGAGCAACCAAATAAATAATCTACAAATGACAATAAGCTCTAAGTATTTAACTAAGGTAAACATACAACCAAAACAAATTAGGTGCAGAAAGGAAACCCCAAGTCTACAGTTGCTCCCAACGTCCATTGCCTCAATTTTGGGATGATTCATTTTCTATTCAGGTACTCCACAGATGCAGGGTACATCAAGTTGATTGTGGAGGTTTAATCTGCTGCTTCTGAGGCTGCTGGGAGAGATTTCCCTTTCTCTTATTATTTCTCACAGCTCCTGGGGTCCAGCTTTGGATTTGGCCCTGCCTCTGCGTGTAGTCACCTGAGGTTGTCTGTTCCCTGCCCAGGCAGGGCAGGGTTAAAGTAGCAGCTGATTAGGTGGCTCTGGCTCACTCAGACTGGGAGGAGGGAGGGGTACAGAATGTGGGGCCAGCCTGCGGCAGTAGAGGCTGGTGTGACATTGTACCAGCCTGAGGTGTGCCATGTGTTCTCCCAGGGAAGTTGTTCCTGGATCATGGGACCCAGTCAGTGGTATGCTGCACAGGCTCCTGGGGGCAGCGGTGTGGATAGTGACCTGTGCTTGAACACAGGCTTCTTGGTGGCTGCAGCAGCAGCCTTAGCCTCATGCCCATCTCTGGTGTCTGAGCTGATAGCCATGGCTTGCGCCCGTCTCTGGACCTCGTTTAGGTGGTGCTCTGAATCCCCTCTCCTCACGCACCCTGAAACAGTGGTCTCTTGCCTCTTAGGCAGTTCAAGACTTGTTCCCAGATGCACTCCCGGCTAGCTGTGGCACGCTACCCCCCTTCATGCTGTGTTCACACAGCCAAGCCTAGTCCTCTCCTTGTGATCTGATCTCCAAAGCCCGAGCCTCAGCTCCCAGCCCCCACCCACCCCAGAGGGTGAGCAGACAAGCCTCTTAGGCTGGTGAGTGCTGGTTGGCACTGATCCTCTATGCGGGAATCTCTCCACTTTGCCCTCTGTACCCCTGTTGATGCGCTGGCTCCAAAGCGTCCCTCCTGCCACCCCATGTCTCCACCAGTGAAGGGGCTTCCTAGTGTGTGGAAACGTTTCTTCCTTCACAGCTCCCTCCCAGAGGTGCACTTCCCTCCCCTATTCTTTTGTCTCTGTTTTTTCTTTTTTCTTTTACCCTATCCAGGTACATGGGGAGTTTCTTGCCTTTTGGGAAGTGTGAAGTCTTCTGCCAGAGTTCAGTAGGTGTTCTGTAGGAGTTGTTCCACATGTAGATTATTTTTGAGGTATTTGTGGGGAGGAAGGTCATCTCCATGTCTTACTCCTCTGCCATGTTGAAGGTCCTTCTATTTCTGCTTTCTTGAGCTATACATCTAGGGAAATTAAATGTGATCAGTTCCTCCCTGATTATACTTTTTTTTCACTATGTAGTTGATTGCCAGTGATAAATTACCAGTCATCACAGGGGAGGTTAAGGGTTTGTTATTCTGGTGTAATTTTGTTCTTTCCCATTCTCTCTATATGTTTAAGGACTAATGGTTTGAGTTTCTTCAATTCTTCCTTCTATTATTGTACTGAAATCTAACTTTAAAATGTTAATGGCATTGAATCAGTTAATCAGGATTTGTTATGTACCTATTAGGTGACATTTTCGGAATCATCTTTGATGCAGTATATCTCTTTGTCTTGCTTTTCATGTCTTGAATCCAAATACTACTGATGTTCCCCTTGGGAAACCCTTTTAATGAATTTCTTCTCCATTTCTACTATTATTACCTTAGACTGGCATTTATTTTCTCTCACAACTAGTGATTTCCAACTTGTTTATCTGATTCCCAGGTACTCTACTAGACTTACTAAATATGAATATTCAGAGGTTAAACCTGGTGATCTGTTTTTCTGAAAACATCTTTGTGCCATTTTGACATAGCCTATTTACATAAAAGCATGCAATTATTAAAGTGTTCTCCAAATTTTTCTTCTCCAAGATTTACCCAAGACCAACTCATTCTTTACTTTCTATTAGACATCGTGGGAAAATATGTAATGAACATAAGCCCTTATTCATCATGCTTTTCTTGTCCAGAAAATTTAGAAGAGCTCCATAGTATGTAGATGATAAATTATGAATTCCATAGCCAAAGATCTTTTGTCCTTAGTAACATCAGAACTTTTTATCCTGGCTTTTGCCCCGCCTCCCTCCAGCAGAAGCTTTTAATATACTCATACTTCATGTATTTGCCCAATATGTTGTCCCTCCTGTGGCTCCCTACCTCTGCCACCTCTCACCTCTTCTCAGTTCACCTCATGTATATCTTGTTCTTCCAACAAGACGTAAAACATATTTTATCTTTTAAAGACAGGAATTGTATTTTATACATTTCTTCATTCTCGGCATTCTGAGCAAAAGTTATGGTTCAGTAAATCCTTGTTAAATGGTATTGAATGTGCTCAGGTCAAAACTGTGGATTTGACTAATTAATGAGTCCTTTTCTATTATTCTCAAAATTTCTCAAACACTAATTTAGTTCTTCCTTTTGGCTTGGTACCCAGAAAATTTGGGGCTCATCAATAGATGATTGATGATAGCAGTGCTAATCATATAATGGCATTTTTAAGTTTCTATAAGTACAAGCAGTTCCTAAATGAAATCTAAAAAGGCATGTCATCATTGGAACAAAGGTGGGGGCAGGAACCCTATTTTTACTGCTTCCTTTTATTTTGTTAAATATTTATTTATTTATTTGGTTTCACAGGGCCTTAGTTGCAGCAGACAGGCTCCTTAGTTGCCACATGTGGGCTCCTTAGTTGTGGCATGCATGTGGGATCTAGTTCCCTGACCAGGGATTGAACCTGGGCCCCATGCATTGGGAGTGCAGCATCTTAACCACTGTGCCACCAGGGAAGTCCCTACTGCTTCCTTTTTAAAAAAATATCAGACATTATACCTGGGAAACCTATTACTATTATTACTATTACTAAACCTATTATCTATTATTACTCGATTAATTCAAGAGTAAGCTGTAAGTAGACAAAATAATAAAATGTTCTTTAAAACCATGCCAGTGGGAATTAAGTTCACTTGTGTGAGATGGACTCCTGGTGAAATGGCTAAAGTTTTGGTTAGATAATCAAGTGAAAATAAACTTCTAGTGTTCTTGTTTGAGAACAACAAGGGGTTGGCAGAACCAAAAAACTGGTGTTTGCTCGGTTGACCATAAAAATGACCCTTCGGTATCAAGATTCTCTCTGATTAATAGTAACTCTCCTTCACCCTAAGACAAAAGAAACATGTTGGTGAGGAGTGAGGAAAATATCTAAACAGTGCAACTGAGTCAGAAATCAGATGGCCTTAATCTAGTCAGTGCTACTAGGAACCAGGGAATAGCTTGGTACATGTTTTCACACTGATGACTTTTATCTGTTCACCTGAAGTGTTAGTATTCACTCAAGGCATTTTAAAGATCATGAGGCCTCTAGCTTCTTTCTCCTTAAAGTGACTACCTCTCTTCAGTTGTCCAACTTGGAAGTGTTACTGGAGTTTTCTGGGAGCAGTAGAGCTAGAAAAGGGCCAAGACACTGAAAAGTTAGATAGGTGTTTCCTACTTCAGACTGCAAAGCCAGGAGTTGGATTCTAACAAAGATTTCTAATAAGTTTTTGGGGGTGGGAGTTAGTACCAGTAATAGACTTTTTTTTTAAGGAATATTTGATATTGGTCCAAGGAAAGGACAATTTCAAACTTCAAGATAAAAATAAAAATTGATAAGTATATGGAGCTGAAACATCTGCTTCTAGTAATAGCAAGCTAGGAAATGTAGAGCAGCTATTCTATTCAAAACAAACTTAAAAAGCACCAAAGAGCTTTTTTTTTTTTAAAAAAAGCAAGGTATTACCAGATCAAAATGTTGAAATAAATGAGAAACTAGAAACTAGAAAGGTAGGGTCAAAACTTATAGTGACCTGAGGGCATTTTCCCATTTGGAAACAAAAGGCTAAGAAATTGAGCATTCATTTTGGTGGTCATGAGACTAAGAGAACAAAACTTAAAACACAGGGTCTCTCCTAGGTGGAGAGCCCACCTGATATACTAAACTTCTGTCAGGGAAAACTTGAACTGGAAGTAAACTTCCTCTTATATGAACTTGCAGCCAAGATGCTCACACTCTGGATGAACTTAAAAATGTTCTCAGACCGGTTGGGCGCCCCAGACAGATTACAGAAGTAAACAACAATCTTCTCAGTTAGAATGGAGCTTTATTCTAAGTTTCAGATTATTTCTACAACTAATTTTTCAAATACAAAGATTACTGTGCACTTATAGAAACAAACAAAAAAGCAAAGCAGCAGAAAAAAGAGAGATCAGAATGACTAAACAAATATTAAAAACAAATTATTACATTTACTATTTTTAAAGAAATAAAAGACATACTTTTAAATATCTGCAGGAAATTATAAAAAGTAAGAGTAGGCTTGAAAAATAACCAAATAGAAATTCCAGAACTAAAACAAAAAACTAACCTAAATTACGAACTGAATAGGTGGATTTAACACCAAATTAAACACTGCTGAAAAAACAATTAGTGTATAAAAAGGTATATCAGAAGAAGTTACCTAGAACTTTGCTGCTCAGAGTATAAGACAGAGGTATTAATTAAGATCAACATGGCTGAAATTTTTCCAGAAAAAAACGAAAGACACCATCCCATGGCTTCAAGAAGTCCAAAGAATCCCAATCAAAAGAAAAAAAAGAAAAAACAAACCTCATACTTAGGTATAACATAATTTAGAACTGTAGAAAACTAAAGACAAAGAATATCATCTTCAAAATTCTGTAATAACCTATATGGGAAAAGAATCTGAAAAAGAATGAATATATGTATATGTATAGCTGAATCACTGTGCTGTACACCTAAAACCAACACAGCACTGTAAATCAACTATACTCCAATAAAAATTTTTAAAAAAAGAATATCATCTTAAAGTTAGCCAGAAAATCAAAGATAACAGAAACAAGAGGTAACAATGATTGACTCAGATAAGTAATTATCATCCTACCACACATAGTTTTAATTATTTATCTGATTTGTTTTAAAGGCACCATATGGCCTCTGGAATGTAAATCAGTTATTAATTTAAGAACTAGAAGCAGAATGTCTGGGTTCAAAGCCTTGTCTACAACTAACTACACAATCTTAAGCCATTCACACAGCTTTTTAATACCTCAGAGTCTGTATGACGCTTAGATGAGGCAATGTGAATAGAGCACTTGTCGTAGTCTCTAGCATATAGATACTACTCAATAAGTGTTAAGTATTATCATGAATATTATTTTGTAATATATTTTAAACAATATCATTTATTTTCATTTTATAGAGCATAGATTTTTATAGGTGATTCTTTAAAAAGGCTGAGACACCTATGGTTTGTTTCAATGCATACATTAGCACAGTATTTTATTTTTATTTGTGAGGGATATGAACATATTAAATATGTCCCTGGTGGACATGTGAAAAATTCTCTGAAAACTGCAAATCACCATGAAAATAGTTGTAATTTAATTTATGCCACATAAAAATTGCATGGGATAAGAAGTAATATAATCATTATACAGACAATGATAACAAATGCTTATGATATGCTCATCATGTGCCAAGTCCTGTTCTAAGTGCTTTAAATGTGTTATCTCATTTCACACCAACTTTATGACACAGGTACAGTTATAATCTCCATTGTATAGAGCATGAACTTGAAGTATAGAAAAGAGTCAGTCCACATAAGGGCTGTGAGTTAATCCTTGATCACCTGACTTGAAAGTTTGCACTTTACCTTGGATGAATAAACCAAGCCCTAGAGAGCCTTCCAAGGAAGTACTGAATGGAGACTATATTTCAGTTCTGTTGGTATTCCAGGAGCACTCCAGTACACTGCTCATCTAGAGGTTTATAAATGTTCCCAATGGGCATTTTTAGATCATGCAAAAAAACTATAAAATAGTACTGAAATTTAGCAATTCAAAACATTTAAGTTGTTATGTACCTACTTCTTTCTCTTTGTTTCCTTATATACCTACTTTTCCTTTTTCTTTTTTTTTTTTCTCCCTAGATTATGTTTTTGTTCAAAACTGAAGTGAGTAGGCCCTGGTAAAATGTGTCAGTGCTCTTTAAATGAAATCTGAGAATAGTTATGAATTAGATAGGGAATGGTAATATTTGAATATTGGAGCAATACCGCTTTTTTTAGTTTGATGGAATTTCTGTGTAGAACAATCTTAAAATACTATTTTCAAAGTAGTTTTAAGGTCATTGGATAGAAACCTCAGAGAAGGGAGACTAAAATGTTCCTTAGTCCAATGCGTAGAACATTTTACTATGCATGTATGTGTGTTATGATGGACTTTACAAGGGTTGGGGAAGTTGAATTTAAAAGAACTTAAACAAAATGAGGAAGAACATGATGGAGGTCATCAAAAGAAGAAACTTTTACTGAATTATGCAGCTGGAAAGAACCCTTGAGAAATAACGAGAATATAACAAAAGAACAAAAAGGAATCAAGTTGGATGTGTTTTAATGGTGTAGAATGCTACTAAGCACTTTTCTTGCTTATGATTTCTAGCTTTACTATTCATTAAGTAAGTTCTTATTTCTGACAGAGGATGATGGTTCATTATCTTCAAATGGCAGGAACAGCATCAAGCCTGACGTGTCCCGGGCAGTGAGAAAGCTGTAGATTCCAAAAAGCTCGTTAGTTCCTCTTAGGCAGTCATCAGGCCATTAGAGAAGGGGAAAAGCAATACTTTCTGCTCTACTTGGCATCTATTTTGCTTATTCTGAAAGGAACAAGTGTTAGATAAATTATAATCTGACTTGGCCTTTATTTACTATTTGCAGGGGGAAAGAGCCAATTGCTTTAGTGGTAAGCACAATTGGTAGACCTGATAACTTTCTTTTTTCAGGGTTTTTTTTTTTTTTTCCAAGTCATTAGTGAGTGAGAGCCCTCAGGACAAAATAGTGGGGTAGAAATTTAAAATGGCAATGATTCATAAAATTTCTTTCTTGTAGAGCTCTCATTTTTCTTTCATCTATGCCTAGTTAGCAATCTATTATTGAAACCTTTTTTTGAAGGCAAACACTCATAGTACCGAAACAGTTACGTATGGCAAGAAGAGTGATACCTTATCTCTAATCTATTCTCTACATGAGTCATGGAGTCTACATTTTTAAGGCAAGAAAGAAAGAGATAAGTAACAGTCACCTCCAGAGTTCACTTAACTTGCCCAACTTTTTCACTTGAGTGTGTATCAATATTTACATCAGTGAGCATCTATTTTATGCTACATACTTTGCTGGGTACTGAGGAGACAATGCCAAATGAGACATGGATCATACCTAACATAAGATAATTCACAGGGAAGCTGCTGTATAAGCAAGTAATTGGGATGCAGCATAATCCAGTATGTAGTATGAGCACCAAAAGTGGTGACCAAAGGAAGAAGTCATCAATTTTCAAAAGGAGGTGGGACAGGAAGGAAAAGACCTCATAGCAGAGGAGGTGTGCTCTGCTGGGCCCTTGAGGATCATTTGCAAGGTGTTTGCCAGACAAATGAGGTGAAGTGGGGAGACATTTGAAGCACAGAGCAAGAGCTAATGAATGCAAGGGAGAACATCTGGACATCAAGGCAGAGTGAGCACCGTAGAATGGCAGGAGCAGAGGAAGTCAGGGGAAATAGTGGGCAGGAGGCTACAGAAATTGCAGAGAGTGATGCCAAAGACTTGTCTGGTTTTGAAAAATATGTGGCAGACATATGTTTATTTTTAAAAGGGTGTTCAAGAGAAAACTTGAGTCAAGTTAAATATAGGATATCTAACAAGCTATTGCATTTTTTCTTTAGAAGAAGAACATATTATTTTCCTATTTTCTCTTGAAAGCTATTCTGTCCTCCTGATTTTCTCCAATTTCCCTCTACCTGTTCTTAAGGACTCTGACCCCTCAAGCTTTCTCTAACTGTCCCAGCCCACACTTTCCTTTCTTCTCTGATCCCCTAATTATCTGAGACACTCCTTTGATACTAGAATCCTAGGACTTTTATATAAGCCTCTAAGTTCACAGATCAAGAAAATAAAGCCCAGAAAGATGAAATCACTTGCTGAGGGTTTTTGATATTCTGCCTTAGATTTGTAGTTAACATTTTAGATGTGTAAATCTTGTCTCTCCAACCAGATTATAAACAAGTAAAGGGCCAACTTTCACTTTATTAATTTCTCCTTTCTCTTCTACAGTCTTGACTAACTGCCTGTATAATAGGTTCTCAATATGAGTTTGCAGATTGATTAGCAGGGACACTTGCTTTCTCAAATACATTTCACTTTAAAAAGAAAAGAAAAGAAAAGGGGGTCTTTGGGCATCAGATAAAATAAACTAATATTCACTACTAAAAAAAAAATAAAACCCATCACACGTTAGTCTACCTCTCTGCCTTCAGAACCTCCTTCTCTCGGTTCCTACACTTCTCAGAAACTATTGTCTTTGGGGGGAAAAGAAAGGGGACTTAGGATACATCAGGCATCCATTATCTAGAAAATTATTGTCCCCCTCTCCAACCTATCTCTGCAATGAAACATCAAGATGACAAACACGACTTCAAGACCATTCATTATCCACCTGTAAATTACTGTCAGGTTTACCATCTCTTGCTTTCACAAATACTAAATTTCAGTTGATTATTTCCACATCTCACTGTTGCTAAACGGCCCAGTATCATTTTCTGAGTCTCTTGTGTCACTCTTCTTGATTGAACTCTCCTTTAAAAACCTTGACTTTACATTTGTGTTCTTCTCAAGGGATGTCTTTTACATGAAAGTAGCTCCCCCAGCCTATATATTTAATCAGAGATTTGAACATATGTCTGCCCTAAGAGGTTTCATGTGTGATTGTCTTGTTTCTCTAGATTTTAAACTCTTTAGAACAAGAGATTATCAAGTCCAGTAAAACCACTACATACTGGTATTCAGGGAATGATTCTTCGCATCTTAACTTTGGTCATTATGTTGTTTATTACTAAGTCTATTTTCCTAATTAAGCTTGCTCCTAAGATGTTAGTTAAGACTTTTTGCATTGTACTTCATAACAGAATTTTTTATAGAAGCATTGGATTTAAGCGTTAAAAATCCCTGCAGGTATAGACTTGGAATCCCCATTGTTTTTCTTGCTGAGCATTAATATTTCTTTTATTTCATTGAACATGAACATATGGTGCTTTCTTGATAAAGAGCTTTGATTTTACAGAGTTAATCCTCAAAAATGGATGGATGTTTAAACAATAAAAATTTAATTAAAAAGTTGTCTCCAGGAGGAACTAGATGACACTTTGCAAAAGGTTTCCTTTTGTTTGCATTTGGTTACATTGACCAGACTCTGGGTTTTAGATTGACAGAACTAGAGACCTGATATTGTCATTCACTGAGAGTACCTCATATCTCAGGGGCAGACTCAAATTGAACAAGCTCACAGACCAATGCATAAAACCAGAATGCCTATTTACTGATTTACAATGAGAAAAATAGCTGCTACATGGACTGGAATGCTAATGTCAACTTTCTATTCCAGGAAACCATATAACAACTCGTACATGGGAAGCTAAATTATAACAGCAAGATTGCTTGGTGAGCATGGGATCAGAACAGGGCAAGATTAAGACCTTTTGAGGCCATAAGCATTTTAGTGTGCCTCCCCACTTCCCTTATGTTATTCAAAAACTAAACAATATAAGCTACAAAAATGTGAAAAGTCTAACAAAGTTTTGACTTTCCCCATGATGAATACTTCCAAAGTTTCATTGAGATTTCAAATATTATATTCTTTGAAAACAAATTTTTTTTTTATGACTTTGCTTTGTTGGAGTCCTGAACTCACGATCTGTCTTCAGGGCTCAAAACAAGAGGTGCTAGTTCTAGTGCCTGGAGTTTTGATTATAACAGGCCTGGATGCAGCTGTTCTGAAGGAAACCAAAACCCTCCTCTGGACTCTACTTAGGTAGATGTTGCTAATGTTTGCAAAGTGACTCTTGTGTGCTTCCATAGACTGACTCATCCCTTTCTGATTGACACATTCTTTCTTTAAGCTTGTTAATGCATTCAATCAATTTACAGTCAAGGAAGGCTGATCTGAGAATATTCTGCCCAAGAGAGTTTGCATATCTCTGATCTGCTCCATTATGCATAGATTTCATAATGTAGAACTCATTCAGAGGGCAGCAGCCCCACTCCATAACAGTCACTACTAAGAAGGGAGCAACTCAACTATATCCCCATATCATAGGCAAGGCCAAAAGACCCGTTTAGGATAATAATTCCTATCTACAGATATTATCCAGGGTGAAGTAAAATTTATATTAGCCAGGGCAAGACCACAGTCAACAGCATAAATAACCACCAGCCTGAACATGGGATTTTATGGAGAGTGTCCTAAATAATTAAAAAGATACTCAGTGAACGAAGAAATGAATAAATTTTAAGAAAAATTTTTTTTTTTTTTTTTTTTTTGCGGTACGCGGGCCTCTCACTGTTGTGGCCTCTCCCATTGCAGAGCGCAGGCTCCGGACGCGCAGGCTCAGCGGCCATGGCTCACGGGCCCAGCCGCTCCGCGGCATGTGGGATCTTCCCAGACCGGGGCACGAACCCGTGTCCCCTGCATCGGCAGGCGGACTCTCAACCACTGCGCCACCAGGGAAGCCCAAGAAAAAAATTTTAAAGCTTCAAATAATAACAGTTAAATAACTAGCATTTTGCATATATTGAACATTTAATGACTTAGATAAAATGTTAGATTAGAAAGGCTGAGGACCTTTCCCTATAAAGTATTAATTACACAAGGAAAATTCATAATTTTATTGTGGAAAAAGCTGGTAGACACCATTCTAACCAAGTAAGGAAACACATGGACATGATATTCCTCCCAATATGATAAAGTAACAAGGGCACCTTTGTAGTACTCTTGCCAGAAAGGCATAACCTTAATCTAGTTGTGAGAATACATCTGACAAAACCAATTTGAAGGGCATTCTGCAGAGTAGCTGACTCTTCAATAGCATTAGGATCATAAAATACAAAGGAGGACGGAGAAACTGCCAGAGAATAGTGAAGACCAAGGAGCTATGACAGCTAAACAGAATGTGGGAAATTGGGTGGATCCTGAAACAGAAAAAGAGGAAGAATTGGTGATATTCAAATAAGATTTGTAGATTAGATTTAGTGAATCAGTGTTAATGTCCTTGTTTTGATGATTATACTATGGTTATATAATATGTTAACAATAAGAGAAGCTGAGTGGAGTGTTTTGGAACTCTGCACTATTTTTGTAACTTTTCTGCAAATCTAAAATCATTTCTAAATATTAAGTTAAAAGAGAAAGAGTAGGGCTTCCCTGGTGGCGCAGTGGTTGAGAGTCAGCCTGCTGATGCAGGGGACATGGGTTCGTGCCCCGGTCTGGGAAGATCCCACATGCCGCGGAGCAGCTGGGCCCGTGACCCATGGCCGCTGAGCCTGCGCGTCTGGAGCCTGTGCTCCGCAACAGGAGAGGCCACAACAGTGAGAGGCCCACGTACCCAAAGAAAAAAAAAAGAGAAAGAGTAAGACAAATTTCATGGAGAAACAAACAAATTTATGTATCACATAACTGAAGTAAACATATCTAAATTTTTTTTTTAGAAATAACATCTAAATGATGTTTAAAATCTATCATGTATTAATGCCAGAAAGCTATTCCTCCCTCCACTGCCTGCAGTCACTTCTGAAAGCCTTTGCCACCTCCACTCTTTCAGAGTTGTCATACACACCTAATATTTTCAAAATGTACTTTTCAAACTGTGATAAAATGCCCATGGTTAAAATAAATCAAAGATTACTGAAGGTTTTTTAATGAAAAGTAAGTTTCCTTCTCTAAGCTTCTGTCATTTTCCAGACTTCCTCTACAAATGTAATCATTTAAACTCCTGTAGCATTTACTATAGGTAGTCCCTTCTTACCTCTAAATAATGTGTCTTTTACAGTATTTATTTTAATGTTTTTAGACAAGATCTCTTGGCTTCTTACCATGATAGATAGATTAGTTTTTGCTTTTTACACAAGCTCTTATATCCCCTCCTTTGTGTTCCAGTAAAATTATACCCCTGTTTAATTAAATCAATAGACAATGATTAGAATACTATTATTATGTAATTGTGGTTCACTTTAGCAATAAATCATGTGCCATGACCTTTTTCTCTCTTTTTTTTATATGACTTGTTTTTTCTCTGTATTTTCTATGTGCCTTTTATTTTTTCTTTTATCTTCAGTTGTTTCCCTCAAGCACTCTATTATATCTGTTATTTTGTATGTCTCCCCTCTCTCTTTATTTTGGAGCCTCTGCCCCAAGACCATCAAGCTTCCTCCTTCAGTCTGACTTTGTTTCTCTCTAGCCCTGCTGCACAACTTTCCTCCTGGGCCTTCCCTCCCTCATCTTTCGCATTGAATCCATTGACTCTTTTTTTTTTTTTTTTTTTTTTTTTTGCGGTATGCGGGCCTCTCACTGTTGTGGCCTCCCCCGTTGCGGAGCACAGGCTCCGGACGCGCAGGCTCAGCGGCCATGGCTCACGGGCCCAGCCGCTCCGCGGCATGTGGGATCCTCCCAGACCGGGGCACGAACCCGTATCCCCTGCATCGGCAGGCGGACTCTCAACCACTTGCGCCACCAGGGAGGCCCGAATCCATTGACTCTTGAATCTCATAACATTACAGCTGAGTCATGATTTGACTGGCTTAAAAATTCTAGGTTGAGAAAATTTTTCCCTTGGTACTTTGAAAAAATAGTCCCATTGTTTCCTAGCATGAAGTATTACTGCCTCCATTTTAATTTTCTCTTTTTAAGAAATTACCTCCCAACCTTTAACCTTCTCTACCTCCAAGGGTAAGAGAGTCACCTCTTGGGTATCCTCAAATTTTACAATAGTCATGCATGTAAGTATACTTATTAATTATTTGATACTTGGTATAATCTTCTAATCTGGAGAAGAATGCTCTCTTTCATTATTTCTGTGATATAATTCTCCTTTCCATTTCTCTGCACTCCTTATCTGGAATCCCAACTACAAGTTGTAACTCTTAGAATGCTTCTCTATGCCTTTATTTACATCTCCTCCCCCATACTTTTTAGCTAATTATCTTGACTTAATTTTCAGTTCTGATGAATTTGTTATTCTAGAAATTGTCTTTACTTTCTCAGAAACAGTTCTTGTTTCCTTGTTGTTTATTTACAACAGCAGCATGACCTTATATAGATAAAATGTCTTCTTGGCTTACTCTGCTCTGCACTGAATAGTTTAGTGCTTAAGTTCTCTATATTCCTTGACGTATCTCCATTTTATGGGGTCAGTTTTTCTTATTTATTCATCTTAAATCTTTTTTAATGTGTTGGCTTTCATCACATATCATGGGATACTTGCTTATCTGTTTGTATTTAGAAAGGAGACAAAAAGGAAGCTGACTGGAGGATCCGTATATATTTGCAGGGTTTGTACATTGATGGGTTTGCCTCAGAGTGTATAGGCAAAAAACTACTCATGATTGGGTGGAAGCCTACACTGCTAGATTATGGTCTATCTTTCCTCTCTGGGACTGATTTACATTTCTTAGAGGGTTTTTTGTTTTTTTGCTTTTTGTTGCAGCTGTTTTTGTTTTTGCCTTGGGAGAAAACATCTGTGAGAAATTATTCTGGAGGACTGAACAATTTAACTGTGTTTGAATCAATACCAGCCCTGTCTTCAGTATCAATTCTCACTCCAGCCTACCATAGTACCCTACACTTATGAGTGTCAGTGACCTCCATGGGCTTAGCAGTCTGGCCGTCTCTCTCACTGAGTGAATCTTCCTCCTGATGTTGTCTAGGCTTCATTTTCCTCTACCTCCTTTAGCAGTTATCTGTCTCCCTTTTGACCTTTATTATCCAAGAACATGTTGAAATCACTAATAGCTCTTTCCTCATTCTCTACACCATTGTTATAACATGTTTTTGCCTTTGCTATCCTTTATTCTCATTTAATAGAGTTTAAAAAGGCAGAAGAAATGTGGCCTATCTCAACTCTGCAAAAACTTGCTCTTCTAACTAGTAAAGAGAAGCACTGAAGAGTTTGTTGTAAAGCATGTGAATCACAGGGAGAAGTAGACTTGGCTATAAAGTGAAACAAAACAAACAGTGCCAAAAGCAGGGATTCTTAAACTTTTACGTTCATAGAGAGGACTTTTTAAAAAATAGCTGCCCAGACCAAATTCCAGACCTACCAAGGAAAAGTGTTCAAGATCCTACCCTTTACTATGCCCACCTTAAAATATCAAATACTATATATTTCAAAACAACTTTTGGTGACTGTAATCTGCTGGCTCCCTAAGCACATGCTTAGTTTATTGGGCTCAGTACAAATAAAGTTACTTGAAGATGTTAGAGCAAAGTGACTTCTTTGGTGTTTTACTGCCAAATAAAACATGAGCAGATAGAGAAGTCAATATTATTTTATAAATTACCAAATTTAATTGTTCAACAAGGAATGTAGAGATCTTCATTTTTTAATTTCTCCTCTAAGCACTCTCAGAGGGTATGAACCCAATAGGAAACCCTCTCTCTTTAATTCACTTGGAGTTTTGCCCTTAAGGTGCCATAATGCATCCTGACCTCCAAGTCCAGTCACACCATGCTAGGATGCCAGTGTGAATAGAGATTGGTAAATGACATTGGTCAGGAAAGATGAAAAAGGAATACAAACATTGAGAATACAAAATATAAAACTAATGATTTTCAGATATACGAAGAGTTCTTGTCTAGGATCAGGTTATCTTTCTTTCTTCTTCTTTAAGGAGAGACAAATTATATGGAGGTATATGATAACAAAGGCTTAAACTGAAAAATATCAATGGTATGTATTTGCATTGTACTTCATAACAGAATTTTTTATAGAAGCATTGGATTTAAGCATTAAAAATCACTTTGCAATAATAAGGACAAAAAATGTTAATCATTTTTTTTATTTTACAGATCTGGAAACTGAGGTTCACACTTTTTTTCCCCCAAGATCACATACATTTTGAAGGTTGATATTATAATTCAAAGTCTATCTTTAAATTCTGTTTTTTTCTCATCATATAACATTGACTCAAATTTATCAATCAGAAACATTGACTCCTCCTATAAATTACCCGCCAGTTCTATGGTCTTTCCATTACCCTGCTGGCAATAATCCAGGGTATAATCTATCATGGAGGCACCACACTATCAAGCAGACATTTGATTCCAGAATTTCCAAATATGACAGTGCTTAGAGGATCAAGTTCATAATTAAGTATCGAACTTGTGAAGTGTCAGCTCATCTGTTTAAAATGCCTGGTTAATACTCTGCAGATTCAATATCTATGAAGCACTTAGTGCTAATTCCCAATTCCTATTCAAAATCCTAAGTTTGAAAACATCAAGTTAGGTAATTAGGGATAAGTTAAACCTCCATAGCACAGTTAGGCTCGAAACTCTATGACTAAGTGAAGTTGTAGGATATCTTTGTCACTGATCAGAATTCTTTAAAATTAGGTGCAAGTCACTATGATAATTTTAGAATGATAGTATCAGCAGTCATGGGTTACAATAGTCAACATCCATTAAATATTACTTCTCATTCAGGAGAAAGGAAGAACAGTATTTTCATTACAAAAATAGAACTAAACTTCCTAGAACTGTGATTATAATTTGAAGCAGATGATTAAAATAGAAAAATGATTTTTTTTTGCCTATGAAAAGGAGAGCTGTCAAATAAGAGAAGACTAATTGCATCTCTGACTATACGGTAAAATAAGAACCAATAGGTAGAAAGAGGGGCAGATTGTAGCTCAGTATAAGAAGCAGCCACTCAGCAATGAAATGGGCTGTCTTAATGAAATGTGAACATCGCTACAGATGTTTTCTGAGGGGGCTTTGGAAAGGTTAGATCCTACTGTAGAAGGTTTGGTTAGACCCTTCCCATTCTGTGATATTGTGTTTCCAATACTGTTACCTTCATGCCAAGTAATCTTAATGACCCAGGAAACTGTTATGCCCTTTCTATCTTCCTCTCTTACAGAGAATTACTAATGCATAATTACTTATGATAATTACTTGTATATAAGAACAATTCTTCTTGATATTAAATTATTTTTAACATCAATGGGATATGATTAATTTTAGAGATTTTCTTCAATGAGGTTAACTATGTTTGGAAAAAAATGGGACAGTTGCCTTTCTCATTTTTATTTTACTGCCTCCTAGTCTTTTTAATTTCAGCTCTGATTAGAATGTCCTATATAACTATAGCTTCCCTTGTAATTCATTACAACAACCCTCCTTCCAATATCTGTATACACTTGTGAGAAGCAGCAATGTCAGATAAGTGCACTGCAGTCCCATGGAACCAGTTGCGTTCTCTCTTGGGGCCCATCAACCTAACAGGATGTTTTAAAAATCTGCCTGGGGGCTTCCCTGGTGGCGCAGTGGTTTGGAGTCCTCCTGCCGATGCAGGGAACACGGGTTCGTGCCCCGGTCCGGGAAGATCCCACATGCTGCGGAGCAGCTGGGCCCGTGAGCCATGGCCGCCAGGCCTGTGCGTCCGGATCCTGTGCTCTGCAACGGGAGAGGACACAACAGTGAGAGGCCCGCATACCAAAAAAAAAAAAAAAATCTGCCTGGGATCTTTTCTCTTTACTAACTTCTATTTGGTGTAATGCCGATGGTATTGGTTGCTTACAGAACATGACTTTTGAACTTAGTTTACAATTTCAGTCTACTCAAGGCTTATTTTGCATACTTTTGTCAGTGGAGTGCTACAATCTGGGGTCATTACTGGGCATGGAGGGTGGTTGTCTTACCTTGAGTTTTCCCAGTAGCAGAC
Source organism: Mesoplodon densirostris (assembly GCF_025265405.1). Lineage (NCBI taxonomy): Eukaryota > Metazoa > Chordata > Mammalia > Artiodactyla > Ziphiidae > Mesoplodon > Mesoplodon densirostris. The sequence goes on from NC_082674.1 coordinate 44,054,775, forward strand.
ACTGTGACAAGGATTCTAATAGAGTAGTTCACTCGGGAAGTGATCCCAGGATCCCAGCGGGGGATAAGTGAAACAACATAAGATGACATCTTTCTTCACCCACAAAGTTACTACTGAGGACAACTCAAGTTTAATCCTACTGGGGAATTCTGGGAGTCAGTGCAGAGCACAGTTATCTCACCTGAGGATAATGAAGCTGGAGCATTTATCCACTAAATCTCTTTCTGTAATTTGTCCTGAGCTGATTCCAGGGGCATTAACTCTGCCACTTCTGGTTTGCTCTGTGCATGTGGGTCTCCTCCTATCACTGAAAAAAGTCCTTCAACCAGAAAGACTGAATTGTTCCCAATAAACAGCTTTCAAGCAGGTAGAATGAATGCCAGAGCACTGACTGTGCCTGCCTCAGTGGCCTGTCCTTTTGCCTGGAGATTAGTTTAAATCAGAAATCTCATAAAGCAGAGACAGACTTGGAGTCATGATTGGATGGTACTCTAGAGATGACTGTCTGTCACGGAATGGTCTATGGGTACCAGGTATGAAGAACCTTGACAACAGCACATAGGAGAAAAAAACAAAAGGAAGCAATGGTCAAACAGGTTAGAAAAATGCTGGCTTAAACAAGCTTAAACAGCTTAAAAGACTGTGCCCTAATAAACAGTAGATTTCCCAAACAGCTTTTTCCAAACTTACTTGATATGCAGCACTTCCCAAACTAACTTAATCACAGAACCTTCTTTTTATGGCCCATCTCTTTGGACTGATATTCCATGAAACACACTGTGAAAAATGCTGATCTAGTCCAGTCCTCTCATGTTACAGCTAAAGTGATTGGAAGGTCAGAGGCCTTGTGACTGGTCAAGGTCATGCAGGTGATTAGTGGCTAAGCTGGGCCATGGCCCAGAGCTTTTCATTCTATCCTGCTGTCTCTCATTTCAGTTCAAAAGGCCCCTGGTGACCTATAGCTCCTGGTTCTTGAGCTGTTTTCAGATGGAATCTCAGTGGGTAATGATTGCCTCTGGATGTCAAGGGAATCTATAGGCCTCCAGTGAAAATGAGTTCATGAAGCCCACCCAGCACACTTTACAAGATATAGAATCATATGTGTCTGGGCTTGGTCAAGAGGTTTGTCAAGCCTACTCCTAGGGTTGTTTAAAATGGTGCATTTTCCTGCTATTCTGCTGGAAGAAAGGCAGTGATAACAAACTATCTGTTAGAATGATTTGATAAGATTAGAACCCACTGGGGAGGTTGTTCCTTTCCCTGATGAAACCTCGGAGTGGGTACCTACTGGCAGCTCCCAGTGATCAGCTCCTTGCTTCAAAATGCAGGCCTGCAGGGACACAGGCCTCGCTTGGCCTTTTCTTATAAGGGATACACAGGCCAGAACAGGCTGGGCTGCTGTCAGTATTTCCTCAGAGGACATAATCTACCCCAGCTAGAGATTTTAAGGGAATATAAGATTTTCACTGGTCCTCTCTTTTTCCTTAGTAAGAGCTGTCATATATTTGGGGCACTTACTTGTGGTAGGGATTGTACTAGACACTTTATTTAATTTAGTTCATTTAATCATCACAAAAACAATATGGAGAAAGTAGTTATCCCCCTTTTTCAGTGAGCAAACTGAGGCTCAGAGAAGCTATTAAACTCGCCCATGGCCCCCAGCAGGGAGCAGGAGATTTCATTCCAGAAATGGAAGCCCAGGCAATTTTAGCTTATGTGCCCTTCTGCCTAGGAGACTGCACTGGCCCACATTCATTAGTGTCACAGTCTCAATGAGAAGACAATAAATCAAGAGAAAATGAAGCAAATCCAGTTGGTAAACTTGGTAAAATTTAAAGTAGCTAGTGATGTGAACAAGTTATCCCTTGTAAGAGAGCCAAACATCTCCTACTCCCAGATTATACAATGCTGCCCCCCGAGAAAGACTTTGTAGTTTGATTTGCCAGATGACAATGATAATGACTACATTATAGTCTCTTCTACAGTGGTAAATTGAACCATATAACATAAGGAGACTTTATATCCTCTGCTTATGGTCCTAGGGAATAACAATGCTGGGATGCAGCTTTTTAAAAAACAGCTGTTCTTGGGGCTTCCCTGGTGGCGCAGTGGTTGAGAGTCCACCTACCAATGCAGGGGGCATGGGTTCGTGCCCCAGTCTGGGAAGATCCCACGTGCCACAGAGTGGCTGGGCCCGTGAGCCATGGCTGCTGGGCCTGCGCATCCGGAGCCTGTGCTCCACAACGGGAGAGGCCACAACAGTGAGAGGCCCGCGTACCACAAAAAAAAAAAAAAAAAAAAGCTGTTCTTTAAAAATAAAAAACAAAACTGCACGCACACAAGCTTTAACCTGAACAGGTACAGTCAATGTTATTACAATATGAAGCTATATGTTTGGAGACCAGAGAGATAAGAAGACAATAAATTAGAATTTCAGGCTTGCACAGATAGCTGAAGGATAAAGCGTTTGCTATCAACTGTGTACCTTAGATGCGCTGATTGTGCTGGGTATCATTTCAATCAGTGAATAATAGATAGATAGTGGACACAGGGATGAAAAGGAGGGATAGAGAATAATTTTTAGAGTTTACCAGTTCCACAAAACTCAAGCAGAAGCAATGAGAGTTCTTAGAGAAAGGGTAAGATAAATGGCAACTCTGGGGTATTCTTGACCATAAATGATACTCTCATGCAAACCGAAGACAGAATCGGGCTCAATAAATGCCGTGACGATATATAGCTTTGCCGTGGTTCTTTGGCTGCCTGGGGAGCCAATGAGTCAGTGTGAGGTGTTCTCTTAAGACTCCCACAGTGTCTTATACCTAACAGATTCAGTAGATGAAGCCGACGTTTTTAATGACTGGGAACTGGGCCCCCAGAGGGCTAGCTAGAATGGAGAGGTTTTGCCCTCTCCCCAGGACATTCACAGTTTAGAGATAAGAAGATGGTGTCAGACGAGCAGGGAGTTGGTGATGCTGTGGTAGAGTGTAGGGGAGGGACAGTAATGGAAATGTATTTCAAACCCCGACTTTGTGGGCAACTGAAAGGCATCACTTGTGCTGAGTGGGTTGTTCCAGGGGACTGAGGTCAGCCAGTAATAGCTGAGGAAGGAAGTTTTGGACTAGAGAAGAGTTGGGTGAAATGGAGTAGATGGAGGCTGTGTTAGGCACTGAGGTCACATCAGCCCTAAGGAGAGAATTTGGCGTGAATTATGTTGCCACATTGTAGGTGCAAATATGTGATCGCTTAGCAAATTAAAGAGGTAATGAATGAAAGATGGATTGGAAGGTGGCAAGCTGAAGTTGCCAGAGGTATCATATGTCATTTAATCACACTGACATTTCACAGGCAAGATGAAAACATGATCAAGAGACAGCATGTATCAGTGAAAAGAGGAAATGAATTAAAGTGAGGCACAGCTGTTTACTCCATAACTGTGTGAAAATGGACAAATTATTTACCCTTCTGTGTCATTTTCCCCCTTGTTTATAAGTGATGATTTTTTTAACACGAATATAACAAAAAGGGTCAGAAATAGAGGATTACTCTAAACTCGGTGCAGTTGTTATTACCATTAAAGTTAATAATTATAGGCAGAAGTCACTATTATTAAAATGAAATTGTTTTTAATGCAACAGAAGTGAATCCTATTTGCCAGTATATAAGATGTAACAACAGCATAAGAAAATTATATCAAGGGTGAGATTTACTGGGAAGAAAGCAGAGGTTATGGGCTTGAGTTCTGAATTTCGACAGATCTGTGGCTCAATCCAAGTTTTTCACTCACTAGTTATGTGATATTGATGTATACCTAACTTTTATGAGTCTCGGTTTTCTTATCTATAAAGTGAGAATGATCCCTACTCCATCAGTGGTTGTAGGTATTAAGTTGGATAATATCTCCTAAGCACATGGCATACAAAAAAACACTCAGTGAATGGTAGAGCATGTACTTTGTTGTGACTTGCTTTTGTAATTATGGAACTATGGAAGATGAGAAGAAATGGCCTGAGGCAGATAGAGAGTGGAGTACAAAATAAGTCCATCTACTGAAAATAACCATAAATCAGGAAGACATGTAGCAACCAGAACCAGAGTAAATATGAACAACAAGGTTGTATTGGTGTCATGTCATGAAGACATAATAGGACCTGTGATGGGAAGCATCAGGTTTGTGATCACTTCTTAAGTTTCCCCTTGAGAGGAAGAATGTTGAGGCAGGACTGTGAAGATAGAAACCCACATCTGGAGTACTACTTCACAGGTCTCTTCAGGACCCAGTGGGTCCAAGTCTCTCCTAAAATAACTCCCACCTCTTGGTATTCACACTGTGTAATTTTCTCCTCTTGATGGTGGGCTGGGCCTCATGAGTTGCTTCTAATGTACTATAGAATATTGTAAAAGTGATAGAATGTCCCTTACAAGATTAGTTTACAAAACTCTGAGACTTGTCTTGCTAGGATTCTCTCTCTCTCTCTGGCCCTTTTAGTTTGCTTGCCCAGATGAAGCCAGCTGCCATATTATGAACTGCCCTATGGACTTGCTTTATGATCACAAATCCAGCCTGTCTTATATGATAAAATTGCTTCAAATTTGGAGTAAATAAAATATCATATTGACATTAGAATTTTATGTTGTAGAGCAATATGTTAAAAAGCAATGTAAAAGTAAAGGGTAGAGTACCATGCGTATCTCTAAAAGTTCGACTTATCATACCCATTCCAGTGGGCTGTTGTAAGCACTTAATAAGCTAATGCACATAAAAGTGCATGATATGGGACACTAGCTTTTTTTTTAAGTGTATGGTGTTCAGATTTTTTAAAGTAACATTTTACCAGAAGTCAGAAGAATTCTGTGCTTAAAATCAGTTCTAGTTCTCTTGTCTCTGCCACAGTTTGCCTTGACAGGCTGCAAAATAAACCAAGCAGTATTTATAGTACACCAAACTAGACAGAAAAAATAACTATACCAGGCAGAAAAAAATTCCCAATTTATACTTCCATTAAAAGGATAAAATATACAAAAATTCTTATAGATTATGTATAGTTATTTCCTTTTTATTGTGTTTTTTCCCATGTTAAATTGAATCCTAATTTTTTGGAATACAAGAAAAAACTGAAAATGAATATTAAAAAAGATGATTCATATCAACTACCATTTTGACACTTTAGGAAGTTAAACTTTATTTGGTAAGAAAAGGAGAAAACTCAGCATTGTCCATGGAATATATATCAAGTATCAGTGATGAATAAGACTTATCAAATGGAGTATTATGACCTGGAAGTAAGTCATGGAAAGAGTAACTCTCCACTTATTTGGAGGCTAAAATTAGCCAAGCTGTTTCATTGAATAAATATTAATTCAAAGCTGTACCAACACTGTTCTAGGGGCTTGGGTTATATCACTAAACAAAGTGAAGACTCTTGTCCTCAAAGCACTTACATAGCAGACATTAAACATAATAAATAGCAAATCATAGTGTATTAGAAGAAGCAGTATAACAGTACAGCAGGTAATTTGGGAATGTCTGGTGTTTCCCCTGATATTTTTTTTACTTTTAAGCATTTAGGGCTACTGAGAGGGTCATCACTTGTGACATCTCCTTGGGTGGTAGTGCAGTGTTAGAAATTAAGTCCTCAGGAGCTACTCATATATATTCAGGATACAGGAATTTTAGAGGTATGGTAAAATCATTATAGAAACGAATATAGTAATCTTTGAAAACCTTTGAACATAAAATAATAGTAGTCAATTTACCTACAGGTAATACACCTCTGGGAAAACTGGGTTGACCTATGCAAAATCACATAATAATTTTTAAACATATTTATGTTAATATACTATTTTATGATGAGGAAATGCCTCCTCACAGTTGGGAAATCAAATGGACATCAAAATATGACTGACAACAGCAAAATTGCTTGTCAAACCCATGGGTTCTGAAATAGTAAATGACCTCTGTAGGTAGAGAGCTACTTGCATTAACCACATACGTCTAAAGTTTAGTCTCAGCTTTTCATCCAGGAATCCTAGATACACATTAACCTTTTCTAAACCAAACAATTTATCAGTCAGGGTTTTGTTTCAGACAAGATAATTTATTCTAGATAAAGTATTAAGTGGATTTATTAGAAGAATTTTGATATTTTACAGAATGCCTAGGAGAGCCAGGTACCACACTTAAAGGCTACACAGCTTAAAGCATGAGAAATGCCTTAAAGGCTATACAGCTTAAAGCAGAAGAAATGCCTATCACACCACAAAACAGTTTCAATAGTTAGAAAATATAAACAGACCTCTCACAAGTAATGAAATTGAAACTGTAATTAAAAATCTTCCAACAAACAAAAGCCTAGGACCAGATGGGTTCACAGGTGAATTCTATCAAACATTTAGGGAAGAGCTAACACCTATCCTTCTCAAACTCTTCCAAAATGTAGCAGAGGAGGAACACTCCCAAACTCATTCTACGAGGCCACCATCACCCTGATACCAAAAGCAGACAAAGATATCACACACAAAAAAAGTACAGACCAATATCACTAATGAACATAGATGCAAAAACCCTGAACAAAATGTTAGCAAACAGGATGCAACAACACATTAAAAGGATCATACACCATGATCAAGTGGGGTTTATCCCAGGAATGCAAGGATTCTTCAATATATGCAAATCAATCGATGTGATATACCATATTAACAAATTAAGGAATGAAAACCATATGATCATCTCAATAGATGCAGAAAAGGCTTTTGACGAAATTCAACACCCACTTATGATAAAAATTTCTCCAGAAAATGGGCATAGAGGGAACCTACCTCAATATAATAAAGGCCATATATGACAAACCCACAGCAAACACCACACTCAATGGTGAAAAACTGAAAGCATTCCCACTAAGATCAGGAACAAGACAAGGATGTCTACTCTAGCCACATTTATTCAACATATTTTTGGAAGCCCTAGCCATGGCAATTAGAGAAGAAAAAGAAATAAAAGGAATACAAATTGGAAAAGAAGAAGTAAAACTGTCACTGTTTGTAAATGACATGATACTATATATAGAAAATCCTAAAGATGCCACCAGAAAACTACTAGAGCTAATCAGTGAATTTGGTAAGGTTGCAGGATACAAAATTAATGCACAGAAATCTCTGGCATTCCTATACACCACCAACAAAAAATCAGAAAGAGAAATTAAGGAAACAATCCCATTTACCATTGCAACAAAAAGAAAAATACCTAAGAATAAACCTACCTACAGAGGCGAAAGACTTGTACTCAGAAAACTACAAAACACTGAGGAAAGAAATCAAAGATGACATAAACAGATGGAGAAATATACCATGTTCTTGGATTAGAAGAATCAATATTGTGAAAATGACTATACTACCCAAAGCCATCTACAGATTCAGTGCAATCCTTATCAAACTACCAGTGGCATTCTTCACAGAATTAGAACAAAAAATTTTACAATTTGTATGGAAACACAAAAGACCCTGAATAGCCAAAGCAATCTTGAGAAAGAAGAACAGAACTGAAGGAATCAGGCTCCCTGACTTCAAACTGTACTACAAAGCTACAGTAAAAAAGACAGTATGGTACTAGCACAAAAACAGAAATATAGATCAATGGTACAGGATAGAAAGCCCAGAGATAAACCCACACACATATGCTCACCTAATTTATGACAGAGGAGGCAAGAACATACAATGGAGAAACGACAGCCTCTTCAATAAGTGGTGCTGGGAAAACTGGACAGCTACACGTAAAAGAATGAAATTAGAATACTCCCTAACACCATACACAAAAATAAACTAAAAATGGATTAAAGACCTTAATGTAAGACCAAACACTATAAAACTCTTAGAGGAAAACATAGGAAAAATGCTCTTTGACATAAACCACAGCAAGATCTTTTTTGACCCACCTCCTATAGTAATGAAAATAAAACCCAAAATAAACAAATGGGACCTAATTAAACTTAAAAGCTTTTGCACAGCAAAGGAAACCATAAACAAGATGAAAAGACAACCCTCAGAATGAGAGAAAATACTTGCAAATGAATCATCAGACAAAGGATTAATCTCCAAAATATAAAAACAGGTCATGGAGCTCAATATCAAAAAAACAAACAACCCAATTAAAAAATGGGTGGAACACCTAAATAGACATTTCACCAAAGAACACATACAGATGGCCAAGAGGAACATGAAAAGATGCTCAACATCACTGATTATTAGAGAAATGCAATTCAAAACTACAGTGAGGTATCATCTCACACAAGTCAGAATGGCCATCATCAAAAAATATACAAACAATAAATGCCAGAGAGGGTATGAAGAAAAGGGAACCCTTTTTCACTGTTGGTGGGAATGTAAATTGATACAGCCACTATGGAGAACAGTATGGAGGTTCCTTAAAAAACTAGAAATAGAACTACCATATGACCCAGCAATCCCACTACTGGGCATATACCCTGAGAAAACTATAATTCAAAAGGACACATGTACCCCAGTGTTCATTGCAGCACTATTTATAATAGCCAGGACATGGAAACAACCTAAATGTCCAATGACAGATGAATGGATAAAGAAGATGTGGTACATATATACAATGGAATATTACTCAGCCATAAAAAGGAACGAAATTGGGTCATTTGTAGGGATGTGGATGGACCTAGAGTCTGTCATACAGAGTGAAGTAAGCCAGAAAGAGAAAAACAAATGTTGTATATTAACGCATATATGTGGAATCTAGAAAAATGGTACAGATAATCCTATTTGTAGGGCAGGAATAGAGACATAGACATAGAGAACGGACATGTGGACACAGTGGGAAGGAGAGGGAGGGACAAATTGGGAGATTAGGTTTGACAAAAGTACACTACCATGTGTAAAATAGATAGCTAGTGGGAACCTGCTGTATAGCACAGGGAGCTCACCTCAGTGCCCTGTGATGACCTAGATGGGTGGGATGGGGCAGGGGAGGTCCAAGAGGGAGGGGATATAGGTATACATATAGCTGATTCACTTCACTGTACAGTAGAGAAACTAACACAACATTGTAAAGCAATTTTACTCCAATAAAGAAAAGAAAAAAGAAAAAAAACTCCACTGTTTTTTCCACTAGTTAGTTGAGTCTATAAAGTCAGGAACTGGAAGCTAACCCTTTCCTATAGCTGGTGCAGCAAACCCAACAGTTTTACGAGGCTGTGCTTGCCAGAACTCCTCAGTCACACATTGTTAACTTTTACATTTTACGTTTCCTGCAAATGAGTCTGCTTAATAAAAGCTGGTTGAATGTCTATACCTCATATCAAGGAAGCCTGGGAATGAGCATTTAGTGCTTCTACCAAGGGAAGGCTAGATTCATGATATTGGAAAGCCACCAGAGTGAGGCAAGGATATTCAAAAGATTTAGGGCTGCCATAAATGACAGGTGTGTCCTGAGAACCATGTTCACACTTTTTTCTACAATTATTTTGATTCCGTTAGCACTTAGTTCTCATAAGACCCACCTTGTACCTGTGAAAGAGCTTAATTGTGTTATTTAAAGAGGTAGCTACTTCCACTCTTCTCAAGGTAACTACATGAAGAGAGACATGAAGAGAGAAGTATGTTGGCATGCTCACTTATTTTCTATATATATCTAGGCCAATATTTGTTAGTTATATTTACAGTTAGAGAAGTTGCATGGAGGTCTCTATTAGAGGTGGTTCTTAAGTTCTGTGTCTTTCAAGAAATCTTTTCAAGTAGAACGCATTGCTGCTGCTGGATGTCCTAATTGGTTTTGAATAGTGCTGAGACAGATGCTACCGATGAGGTCTCCATGCTCATTTTGTCACACATATATGGGTTATGTTGAAAGTCTCAAACGTCTTAGGAAGAGGCTTAATTTAGTTCTACTTAAGAAGATGGAGGTTCTTTTATTGTTAAATATAGAAAGACATAATAAGGTAAGTGAGTAGCACAGGATAGTTCAGTCTGGGAAGTGAAGGATATCTTTTCTGGAGGAGCAATGGGATCATATTTGGATTTTTGTTATAATGATTGTTTTCACTCCAGCAACAGAAGGCTGTTTACAGTTCTGATATAGCAAATGGCTAAGACGAAGCTGGGATCTTCCTCCTTAGTCTATTTAATAGATAACTGCAAGGTGGAAAAATGAAAGAAAATTTATCTCTTTTTTTCTATAAAGAAATCTATTTTCAGCTAGCAATCCTGTAGCACACTGAAAGGATAGCATTATGTGGGTAATGTAAAATACCATAAATCTCTAGTAAATGGACACATCCTATGCAGCTGTGAAGAGGTAATTGGAGTCCAAAGTGTAAAATACAATGGAAGGTTACTGAGGTATTTTGAAGAGGTTGGGCTGGATTTTGTACTACATGTGTGGTAATATTCTTTATAGCCTACAATCTTTTGTGTAGTTTGCTTTTAGAATTTAATAAGCCTAGAGTTAGAAAATTTGGAAGTTATTTATTCCCTCTGAGACATTCAAAGATGGTATCTCTCTGACTCCTAGGGAAACTGATATAAATAAACAGGCACCGCGTTAGCATTACTTTGATTATTTTTAGTTTCAGGGTAAAAAAAAAAACCCTCAAAAAACATAATCTCTGCCTTTGGTATTTTTTCTCAAATCTTAGGATCTGGGCTTTTAAACCTGGGGGCTGGACACCTCTAATGAAAAAGTCAGGGTTTCATCCATGAATCCAGGGCTTTTAACACCTCAGTTTGTGCACTGAGTTGTACTTTCACAAGACCCAAATCATCATCATTCCTTTAATAGCTACTCTGCAGGTATAGAGGATTCCCTTCTTCAAGGAGATCAAAGAGTGTATTACTTTGTTATTTTTTAAGTCTAGCAGTATTCTAAGAGAGAGAAAGACTGTAGCTAGTGAATTCCTTTAAGTTTCCTTCTATTTCTAAATGTATCTGAATCAGTTTCCATCCCTATATTATTCCCTTTTATCTCAGTGAAAAGGGGAAAAGGAGCGATGTGAATGCACGCCAAGCAGTGCACTGGGCTCCATACATGTGTCATCTCTACTTGATTCCAAGTTTGACATGAGCTGAACACAATAATTATTTTCCTTCTATCATATTTGTCATACATGATCACTGGAGAGAATTTAAGGAACACAGAAATTACAAAAAAGAAAAAAAAAAAACAGTTTTCTCAGAAACCCAGAACCTACCTGTTCTCTCAACACAAATTCTCACCATTCTTCTGAGACGTAAATTATTCTCCTTTCTATTGTCCGCTATTTTCTTCACTCTCCTTTCCCCTCAGTCTACAGTTGTTCTAGAAACTCCCCAATACTAGCAGGAGGTTTTCTGTGTGTGTTTTTTTTTGTTTGTTTTTACTAATTTTCATCTCTTTTATGTTAATTCTGAATTTCTCCTCCTTTCCCTTTATTACCAAACTTTTGGAGATTGTATGTGGATTTGGACACTTGTGTTTATTTAATGCTCCTAATTCATGTCTCAGTACATAGTATGCTAACGACTGTTTTCAAACCTAATGAAAAAGCCTGCATTTCTGAAGATGTCCCTGAGTAGCAGGATAAACTCCAACACCTACTGATATCTGAGCTTCATTTATGAAAGCAAAAAACAAACAAAAAAACCCTATTTATTTAAGTTACTATAAGTGGGAAGTGTGCAATTTGCAGCAAAACACATTCCCTCGTGATTGATTTATCTTCCTTTGTCCATCATTTCCTTTCACCACTAAATATGCTCCTCATATTTACTCTATTTTTCTTATAATGATGATTTCATCATCCAAAGAGTAGCCAAAATGTTTTAACCACTAAGATTTTATTCTTCTCCTTCAACCTGAACAATTTGGTCTCCAGATATATTTAGTCTTTCTCTGCTTCTGCTCCTATTGTCACTTGTAAAATCACAGTTGGACAATTTCACTCATGTTCTCGCTGGTATTCTACCTTCAGTGTTCTCCCTACACCCAAACCATGTTCTTTTCCAGTGATTCTCAAACTTTCTGTCAAGACACAAATACATTATGCTCAGTTGAGAAATGTGTCTCATATTTTTTGTTACTACTAAAAAAGCTGATTTTTTTTGAATTATTTACATGCTTTATATAATAAAGAAGATGCTAGAATAATTCTTTAATATTGTTTTACTTAAGCAATATTCATTCTAATTTTTCTGAGAGCTAGGGAAAGGGTTTACATTTAGCTAGCATGGTGGTAACTGTATTAGATATTTCCAGTTTTTTTTTTTTTCTTTCAGGTAAATATCTCCCATGTGTATCAGAGCAGGGAGAGGAGATTGAGGACCATTATATAAAAGTCTATTTTCTTAGCATGGAAAAAAAAAGCTTTGAATGACTCCTTTACTCTGTATATGTTTATTGTCTCTTATTCCATAATCCTACCCATACCCCTTCTCCAGTCTCTTAACGTTTGGAACTAGTCATCTTTCCACCAGCACAAGCATTCTTTCATATTTCCATGCTCTGAATACCATGTTATATTGAAGTACTTATCATCATATGTTGTAACTACAATAATCCCTCTGCAACGTCAAGTTCACTTATGGCAAGGTCTTTATTTTTAGGTAAAATTTTTGTCAATTAAGAGATCCTTGGTTCCAGTAGAAGTTGTTCTGTTTCTTTTATGTGATGATCAGTCAGGTATGGCCACAAGAGAAGATAAAGGAGAAGCTCAGGAAGAAAAGTTTATGATACTCACAGGTCCTAGAGACTGGAGGCATGGCCCCATAAGAAAGACAGCAGGGTGGTCAAGAGGCAGAAGGGGCAGGATTGAGGGGGAACTAAGGCCATAGTGTTTATTTGGGTTTCCACAGGAAAGATGAGACAGGCCAGAGTAAGCAGTTTAGGACTGGCTAGTATGAATAATTTCAGCAAGCTCTAAGCTCTAAAGGGTAGGTCTTAGTTGCCTGAATCCTGGCTCTGGGATGATTAAGGCAGAGAGAGGAATATTGCTTCCTGGGTGTACCAGCCAGTTAAAGGAGGCGGGCTCTTTATTGGTTAGTTGGTTTATCAAAGGCATGTTCCAGACTGAGCCCTTTACTTTCTCTAAGAACTGGCTAGTCCCAGGAAGGGCAGTCTCTCCCCAACCAGAAAAGTCAAAACATCATAATATACAAAAGATTAAAAATATAAACAATACCTAAATGAATTATCCTATGCAACTAATTAGAAAAATGAAATTGAAAGTTGGGACTAGTCGTAAAGGAGGGTCAACAGAAAGTAGAAGTTTTACAATGAAGTTTAGAAGAGGAATGTAAAGACAGCTCAGGAAAAACAAATGCTAGCATAGAATGGTATTTCTGTTGACAAATTGAAAGCTAAGATACTGGTAAAAGATGCTGAGGCTTTGATGCTACATTTCTAGAATCATAGTGGTACTTTGTAGGGGGTGGCTTGGGTAAATAATTCTGCATATTACAACCACAATGAAATTGAACATTTAGATAGCAAACAAGACGAAAAAAGTCTCTTGAAACTATTTTATGTTTTTAATTCCTTTCAAGTATAACAATGGATAGCAGTCCCTGGTTTCTTCCATGGAGAGAGTAATCATGGGGGTGGAAAATCAATCCTATTGTTGTTTGACTTAGTCTGTACTTTGGAGCTTACCCAAGGGCTGAAAAGTTTGACCTCAGTGAAAGGGGTAGATGAGACACAGAGAAAGAAGCCTTATGGAATAAAAGTATTAAAGGAAGCAACAAATTTGGGCTATTCAGGACCCACAGACTATTTTGCACTGTGAGTTTTAGGACCAATTTCAAGGAAAGAAGCAACTTTATTTTATAGACCCTGATGTGTTGTATATACTTACAGAGTATTCTCTCTTAACCCCACACATCAAAGTGAGAGCCCTATTATTTGTGTCCAGGGAGTGTACAAGGAACACAAAGTCTGGTACCAACAAACATAGTGCTCACTGTAGCTGCTGAAACATTTTAATATCAGCCTATTGATTTATTGTTTAGGGTGAAGGTAGGAGCTAGGAAAGGGATAGGACTGATAGCCCAGGAGATTGACAGAACAAGTATAGTCCTCTGGCCACACTCAAAGTAGCACTTTAGAATTTAGATTTTGTTTCTGTCCTGGAGAACCTTGAATACAAGTGAGGATTCTCATTCCTCAAATCCTAGAATCTAGTAAAGGCTGGAATCAGGGATAGATCTGCCATTAAACAGTAAAGATTCATATACTACTTTCCTAGCATTGAGATATATGTTTTCTAATCAGCTGAGAGAAGCTAATTTCTATCATAATTCCAGTAAAATGAAATGGTACCTTTTTATGGATAAGTTTCTAATGAAAAGTTCATATGATATGTATATGGAAATGGCTTCAAGAAAGGAGTGCAATTTGTATCTTTTAAATATTTGAAAATTAAACTTCACAATTATGAATGTATCTGTAATTATAAGGACTTTATCATAATGAGCATTATTTTTGAATCTTTGGTAATGAATGAAACTCTCTAGGCAAATTAAAAGTAACCATTGTTAATATTCTCCATGGAACTTTCCTGTAACCATCTGTGTTCTTTCCAACGTTTATGCCCCAAAGGTGGGATAATATACAGGTACCAGGCTCTGGTGTTACACTGCCAGGGTTTTAATCTTGATTTGAATACTATACTTACTCAGCAAGTTATATGAGTTCTCTCTGCCTCCGTTTCCTCATTTGTAAAATGTGGCTTATAGTATTACTTCTGTTAGGATTATTGAGGAAATTAAATGATTTAAAATCTACAAAATTCTTAGAACAGTACTTGGAACATAATAAAGTACTCAACAAATATCCATTACAATTATTATTTCTTTAGAATTATTCTAGAAAATCCTTAAGTAAAATCAGTTGGATTGGAGTTCCACAGCAGACCAATTCAATAGCAGTAGAGATAAGGTGATAAGATGGAAACTTGAATTTGAACCACATCCTGGGGCCAAAAAGGGTTGGTGAAAAGGTCAATTTCCCCAACAACAGTGGGGATGAAATTTCCAAAAAAAAATGTATGTTAGATAGGTAAAAGACTAATTTCTCCTACATTTGGAATGTCAAAATTGCTAACTTCTTACTACTATTTTAAGCATCAGCTTGTTTTATAATATTTTTAATTGCCTGATCATCTAGTCCATTCTTATTACGTGTTCTGTTTTTGAAATGAGTATTTTGTATGATATTGACTCAGACAATTGGCTCTTTGTTTTAACTCAAATAGTTTTTGTCTTATACATGTAAAATCAGTCTTCCACCGACCAATCCATTCATTCTAGCCTTCCAGGCTAGCCCTGTGCTGCTATAATTGGTATTTTGAAATAGCTCTGAGTAAGTGGACTTACAACATTGCAGTCTAGTATATTAATCAGGCATAAAAATGACTTTGTATTTCTATAGAAGAAAGAGGAAAAATATCCTGGCTAATCTTTAATGTACTGACTTTTCACTTTGTCATCTACATCTGGTATTTCTATTACTTGGGAAATGTTTCAGAAGGTGAAACTGGTGGGTGGGGGGAGAGGAGGGAGGGAGGGGGGAGAGAGAGAGAGAGAGAGAAAAACTTAAATTTCTCAGAACATTGTAAGAATTGTCTTCTGCAACAAAGTATATCAGTCTTTAAGATAGAAAACAACCAGGTCCATTAAACTAATGGTGGATACTCATTCATAACTCTTGTATCCATTTGATGTTATGATATGGATACATGTTTACTCCATTAGGTTCTGCCTTGCATTGAAATTGAAACACTCTAGCATAACATCAATTTCCTTAGTACTGTGTTTTTGACTTGCACATAGAGGTAGATATTCCTTCATGAACTCATTTAAATTTCTTGAAAATTTCTGTAAACTTATGATTGCTTCAATAACAATTTCCTGGGCCTAAAATATATCTTTATGTTTGTATGCCAGAATTTTGAAAGCAGTATGGCTGTTTTATATTTTCCTGAATACTAGGAAATATTATTTAAGCCTTCTCTGTGACTATTGGAGTAGTAGATCTTAATGTTATGATGTATGCATTCCAAGAAAGACAGCAAAAGGGCTCTTTTTTCTCAGGAGCATGATCATTTTGACAGATTTTATTCTCTCAAGATGGTTATAATAATATCTCCCATGCTCATGCTCTTCTGCAATGTTACATTGTCCCTCCTCCATCAAAAAATGGAGCTTATCTCTCTACCCCATTGAATCTGGTGGACCTTGTAATTGCTTTGATCAATAGACAGGGACAGAAGTCAGGGCTAACTTATCCATTAGATATAGCTAGCACAGTGTCTAGGGCCATGACACTTTTAGGGGCCCATGAAAATGTTTTCATTTCTCTTAAAATCAGAATTTAAAAAAATGAACATTTAGGATTAAGAAAATATTTGAACATATATTTACCTTCCTATCAATGCTGTCATAAACTATAGTTATATATTTAAATCTATCTATCTATCTATCTATCTATCTATCTATGTATCTAATGGAGGAAGGTGCCCATGAAAGCAAAAGTGCCTGGGGCTCATGAGTGTCATAATTCAGCCCTGGAGTAAGTGATACAATGCTAACTCTTACTGGGCCAGGCAGCTTCTGCTTCCTCCCTTTTGGGATATTTGCCCTGGGGACATTCCCTCTCAAAAGCCAGCCACCAGGCTCTGATAAATCCAGGCTAAATGGAAGGGTCATTTAAGAGCTGCAGCTGAGCTCTCAGACATCAGTCAGTATTAACTGTCAACCAGGTTGTCCAACCTAGTAGAGCCTTCAGATGACTTCAGCTTAGCTATTATCTGATTGCACCTGTATGAGGGACATCCAGAAAGGTCTGCCCAGCTTAGCCCAGTCAACCCAAAATACTGCATAAGGCAATAATAAAGGGTTGTTTTAAACCAGTCAGTTTTAGAGTGGTTCATTAGTTTATAATAGACAACTGGAACCTTGATTGATTCATTCATTCACAATTTATTGAGCATTTTATAATGTATTATTTGGGATACCATGATATAATATTAATGTAATGAGGACTCTGTTGATGAGCCTGCCCAGGTCACCTGCTTCTTTAAAACCCTGGAGGGTGGGGAAAACATAAATCAAGGTGAAAGTTAAATAAACTCAAAAAGAAGTTCTAAGATTATTTTTAAGTATAAACAATTACCCTTGACAAGTGTTGAAATTCATTAAAAGAAAATATTATCATTATTATAAAGCCACATTTGTAGGATAAATTTTTTTTAATTAAGTTATTCAAACCCTGGTTCCACTGTCTTCTAGCTGTGTGATCATGATCACATATTTTAAACGTTCTGTGCTTCATTCACAAGTAGCTTGTTTGGCTGTTGGCAGACTTAAATGAATCAATATGTGCAAAATTCTTAGAATAGTGCCTGATGTGTGTGTGTGTGTGTATGTATTAGCCATTTAAGAAATGTTAGCTACTTGTGCATATATTTATACTCATAAGCATGTTATTTGTGTCTAGAACAAACTAGATTTGATGGAAGGCAAGCATGAACCTACTCCCTTATCTTCCTGCCATAGATTTTAACCATGACATATTAAGTTCTCCTTTTAGAGGATTTTTTTCAGAGTCCTTTTTCAGAGACAAAGGACTTTGCTATTTACAGCAGAAAAATTATCATGAGCTTCAAGTTTGTGTTGGTATACCTCAAGCCTAATTTCCAAGGGCGTGAAGTAGACTGGTCCAGATGGATGCTGCTCACAGAGTGAGCTTGTGTCAAGCTAAGGAATCCCAAGCTTACTGAAGTTCAAACTTTTATCATGGGCAACAAACAAACCTGGCTGACCTTTGTTCTGCAGGAAAAGATTATCTAATATTTATTGAGTACCTCCTGTGTACTAGGCACTGCAAACCCCATATAAGTCTTTTTTTTTTTTTTTTTTTTTTTGCGGTTCGCGGGCCTCTCACTGTTGTGGCCTCTCCTGTTGCGGAGCACAGGCTCCGGACGCGCAGGCTCAGCGGCCATAGCTCACGGGCCCAGCCGCTCCGCGGCATGTGGGATCTTCCCGGACCGGGGCACAAACCCGCGTCCCCTGCATCGGCAGGCGGACTCTCAACCACTGCGCCACCAGGGAAGCCCTATAAGTCATTTTATGCAGAGTAAATCATTTAATCCTCCACACAAACAAAACTGTGAAATAGGTATTGGAGATATTCAGAAAAGATACATAACTTCCCCAAAGTCACATAGCAATGGAGGACAAATATGGAATTTGGTCCAATTTGGTCTGATGTTTTTCCCTACCTTGCTGTCTAGGGAAAATAAATAATAAAGAAATCTCCCTGAAACCCAGCACTTAAAAATGATAAATCCAATTACTATGGCCTCACATGTTTAGAGAAAGTTGATAAAATATTTTGGATTCATGTAGCTCTGAGGTAGAGGAAGGTGGAGTGTTGGCTCATTGAAGGTAATTGCTATCCTTGGAGTAAGTGGCCTCAGTGCTGGGATTCAGCAAGTGGACTCAGCTCCATCTCTTCCTGGTCTTGTCCTCTTGTTTCATTCTTCCACCCCTCATGCATAGTTAGAAAGCCCTCAGGGAGCTGAAACTTCCAGGCCTATCCAGTATATATTGCATTTGCCAGACACTCAGTCATTCAATCTTTTACTCTTAGACTTAGACCCCTTGAGCTGATAAAATAATAAGAGCAAACACTCACAGGACTTGTACTGTGTGCCAGGCATGTTTCTATGCCCTTTACATATTTTACCTCATTTAATACTCACAAGAACTTCCAAAATAGACACTATTATTATCCTCATCTTTTAGATTAGTAAACTGAGCTAGGAGAGGTTAAGTAACTTTCCTGAGGTCACACAATTAGTTAAGTGCTAAGGATGGGAATTAAAACTGGGCAGTCTGGTTCATAGGCTGTGCTCCTGAGCATTACTTTACTGCTATCAAGGAAGCATGTTCAGTGTTTCTTCCATGTTCTTTCTTATAAGGTTCTGGGCAGGATCTCAGAGCTTTGGCTGCCAGCTTAACTCCCCTCCCCACACCCAGAAACTTTTTTTTTTTCTTTATTTAAATCCAGAGAAAGATTAAATTCAGATCCTTTTCAGATTTTTTACTCAGTTTTTTGGTTGCTTGACTTAGAGTTTGCCAAGCACTTATTCCAGTATTCTTTTTAAATGAATCCATCATGAAGGCTGGGCTTAACATTACAAACCTTGGAGAAGAAACAGACATGAATTGTATAAAATTAATCAAGCCAAATGCAGTGTCATTGGTTCTATTGTCAACTTGTGGGGCCCACAGAGTTTTAAGGTGATTGGCATCTCAATGGGGATGGGAAATAATAAAGAAGATTTTCAAGGTTATGTGAAACAAAAATGGTAAAACAAGCTATCTTGCAAACCCTCCTGGATATATAAAGGAACCCTTGGAATCATATTTTCATTGATTTTGTGGGAAGTTTTAACTGAGCCTTATTGAAATATACAAAATATTTGAGGAAAATGTTCATGTTCACTTAAGCACCAAAAGGTCTTAAGAAATGCTATATTACATAAATTATAAAAGGTCCCAGGAAATTCATTTTGTTTTCAAAGAATTAGCTCAAATTTTGAACGGATTATTTAGGTATTTTTGAACTGAAACACAAATGTTCACAACCTGCTTTCTTGTTTTCTGCTGGGTCTGGAAACTGTCTAGTTTAATTTGGAGAACATAATAGGTTTTGCCTAAGTATCCATTGTGTAACTTTAAATATCTCTTCTGTAGGGAGAAAACTGATTACCTCTTATATTCTAATTGGAAAAAGCACTCACAATATTAGTAGTGCATTCAGGAGGAAAAGATAAAGATTTAGACAAGTCAGTAGAAGGTAATTTCATGTTCATTTTTATAGTTATATTAGAAAATGGGCCCAAATATGAATGACATAATTATAGAAGTATTTACCTTAATTGAGATCTTGTCACAAAGTTGACCATACTAGTTTCAAAATTGCTAGTAGTATTGTGCAAGTTGGTCAATATTAATAAGCCTGTATTTTGAAATCCAAGAGAAATAGGACAACATGGACAGAGCTATGAAATTTCCATACTAAGTCCCTGGTTCTTTTAGAATTCTGGAAGTAATACATCCCTCCTCCCAATTCACACACACACACACACACACACACACACACACACGTACGTGATGAAGACCCACTACCCAAAGGTGATAATAGGAAAGACTTACAAGTCCTTAAGGATACAGGTGAAATAAGGGGAAGGTTGGTCAGGACAGAGCAGTAAAGAGACACGTAGAAATAAAACTCTCATATGATTTCACAGAAAAATCAAAACCTTTTCTTTTTCCACATTAAAACTGAAGGTAATATAGGACGTATGACTTCTCACTCTAGTTTAAAATGATACCAACTCTGCTGAAGAAAAAAACTATGAATTTTTCATTATATTTGAAAGTAGTTGTACAATTTTATGGCAGATGAATTCTCTTACAGAATCTTCGGTCTCTGGTATAACAAATCCCTCACATAATAAATCTTTTATGACTCAAGGAAACTTTATGTTTTTACCTAAATAAACTTTTTCTTATGAGATGTTCTTCAAAAAGTATAACAACTTTAGTAACCTTCAGTTGTGGGATCTATTTTACGTTTTTGGCACAGTGAGACCAGTTCTTTAATTCACAGAGGTAACGTGGGTGTTCACATTCCCACAAAGAGCTAGCTTTCTTTGGGGGAAAACGTTGCTTCCTCCCACATCTGTGAGCAGAAGTGTGACCAACTCCTCTGCCACACTTTCTGCCCAGTGTTCTTAAGGCTTGGGGCAGATTATCTCGGGTTGTCCTTGTGAATCTTCATTGCTACTCTTGTAGCTGAACTTTAGTTACAGGAGAGCAGTCTTCTACTCCATTCTGACAAAAGCAGATAAAGAAAAATAAACAGGAAAACTTTCCCCTCTTTGGGCCAAAATATCCCATTGAGAAAGTAGCAGGCTAATAGCAATGAAATGGAAGCTCCCTTTTTGATAAAATCAAAGAGAACCAAGGCACAAAAATCAGAGTAGCTAAATTAGCACTGGTATAAGAAACCAGGTCTTTATCATTTTAATCAGTTATTATTTTCACAAGACTTTATTTCAGAGTATCTCAACCTTGGTGCTATCAACATTTGGGGCTAGATAATTCTTTGTTGTGGGGGACTGTTCTGTGCATTGTATAATGTTTTGAAGCATTTCTAACTAGGCCCACTGGATGGTCACCCATAGCACCCCCTTCCACCCCCAGCAGTTGTGACAACCAAAATGTCTCCAGACATTGCCACATGCCTCCTGAGGGTAAATCTCCCCTGGGTGAAACTACTGCTTATTGGAATCTATGCATAAAAATCCATAAAACCTGGCATATAAATATTTATTAAAATGAATAAATTAGCAAGTGAAGGTGATTAAATTGCTTATCCCATTGCCTAGTATATAGTTGAATACTTAGCAAATAATAATTCTCCCAAATCCCAGGTATGATATCTTGTAACTAGATTTGCCAAAATTAGTTCCAATTCCTGGCTTGGGAGGGTAGTTCATCTAAAATAAATGTTTGTGAATGAAAAATACATGAAAAATAGCCAGTTGACACAAACTCTTGAAAATAAAATTTGCCTCTGCTCTCTACTAATACCCCATTGAAACAGTAAAGGGATTTTTTTAAAAGCATAAATTCCCCAAAATGGGAAAATAGATGATTACAATGACATTTCTGGGACTGAAAACCAAAAGAACACATGGTAAATATTTTAGCCCCTCTAAAAATAATTCTAAGTTGGCAGTGATGAAAACTGTGAAGCACCATGATCTGCACACCCACTCACATACAAACACACCTCAAAGCTCATGAATCCATGGCACCGGGTTCCACTGGAAGTGATAATAATATATGAGTAATAAAAAAAGACTTGGCCGAAAGTCTGTTTAAAAAGCCTTTAAACCTCAGATTTTCCCTCCTTGCCAAAAAGTAGGACAGATTTCCTTCTGTGTTACTGCAGATGCCTAGAGATTTATTCTCTAAAAAGGTTAAAACATAAAGTCTCTGAACCAGGTGAGTACAAGAGGAGGCATCAGGTAGTGCTGAAGGCAGGAATACTTTATAGAAAACAGTTTAATTGAATATCTGTCTACACACAGAATGTTGATATCCCAGCCCTTTTCACCCAAGTAACTCTAAGCTTATACCTTCCCAATGGGAACTTAGAGGTAATATGACATAGTGGACACCAGAGCCAGGCTGCCTGTTTGTGTACCACTAGTTAGCTGTGTGACCTTGGGCAAGTAACTTTACTTCTTTTTATCTCAGTGTCCTCATATTACAACACTGGAATAAAAACAGTACCATTCTTATAGAGCTGTAGGGATTAAATAAAATAGAATTTTATAAGTACTTAGAACTGTCTGGCATATAATAAGCACTAGTTAAGTGTTTATTATTATTATGCCTTGGGAAATCAGAAAATCTCAGGAGAAAAGACCTAAAGATATGTACAGTGGTGGTTTTCCACCATGGAATTTCAATCACCTCTCAGAAGACCCATGGCTGACAAACTTCATGGGGTACTCCTGGTTTCCAGTCAACTTTTCAGTTCCTATTGTTCAGTATTAGTGGTCAGCCAAGGACCAACAACCATTGAGGAAAATCTCTAGTACTAAAGTCAGATACCAAAGCAAATAAGCCAAAATACACAATTTAAAGGAAAAGCAGATAATGAATTAATTTATAAGAAACTTAGAAAAAAATGATAAAGGAAGTTCTAAGTTAACAGTTTTACAGCACATCTAGAGAAAAAGTAACCCATGTTGGGCAGACTGCTTGATGCCTAGTATGGTTCAAGGAAGGTTCATCACACCACAGATTGATTTGGTGGAATATTTCAGAATGTCTGGTATCTTTAGAATTCAGATGTCCATAGAGCAATCTCATGTAACTTGATCATTCTCCCCAAACTAATTCGTGTACGTGAAAGACAGTGAAATTATCACAAAATAGTTCATCTGCCAAAAATCTGTATTTCTGCTTTTGAAAGTGAAAAATTCATGTTTGGTGTCTACTTTTTAAAGCTATGCTGTTGTTGTTTTTTTCTAGAATCATAGCTTAGCATTTTATTTTGATTCCTGTTTTCTCATCATCAGTTCACAGTAGTTATTTGTGATTCCTGGGCAGTGTTCTATATCTATACAGTCACATCTCTGTGATGAGAAAACTTTATTCTCTTTTCAATAATAAACCCTCTTCTCTCCCTGCCTTTGGGAAGCAAACATTGGTTGAGAGTTGGGAAAATGTTCCCAGACCTAAAATTGACTGCCTTGGGCTTAAGGCCACTACCCATGAGACTTAGATGGTTAATCTGTTCAAGAAAGTACAGCCCACAGTGCAATGGGTGTTATCTAGGGAGTAGAGTGATGGGAATTTATCAGAGCAAATTTTTTCTCCCTCCCCGCACAGCCCTTTCTCTCCAACACCTCCCACCCTTTGCACCTTTCTTCAAAAAATCCAGGCATCTTCAAATATACTATACTTCTACCAACAGTCTTTGAAATCTTTCCTAAGCTCACACGTCTGTGACAGGTGTGAATGAGGAGTGTGGCACCACATAGAGGTGAATGGACAATGAGCCATGACTCCTGACGTTTAGTTCCACTTCTCCTGAGTTGTTCTAGGACCTTGGACAAAGCATTTAAACATCCCAAACTGCTTCATTTGACAAATGGGTAATAAAGGCAATCCAATTTGCCTCCTTATATGGTTGTGAGCAGCAAATGAGGTAAAATTGTGTGTGTGTGTGTAGTATGTAGTGTGCATGTGTTTATGGGTGTTTACATAATACAATGGACCATAAATATAAGACATTTGTTCACATTTTAACCCTCTGAAAAAACTACTTCTAAAAAGCTGTCAATTTGATGGTGCAGGGGTTTGGGTTTAAATCTTAGTTCTTTTGATATGTTTATGCCAGTCACTAAAGTATAGTTATCTGACTTCAGATTAGAGAGAAATAAAGAAGATAAGGGCAAGGTTCATAACCTGAAGGATCAACTCATAATTTGTAGGTGAGATAATTTGAGGTTAGATATTATTAGATATTTTGAGGTTTTAATTATTTTGTTTTTAAATTTAATTGAAAACAAGGCATTAAGAGTCTTGGAAAAGCCACAAACTAATATTTGGATCTCTTATGAATATATTGCCTAACTTCAGGGGTAAAGAACATGGATCTCACTGCCAAGGTTCCACTGTGCCAAGCTAAACATTTTTCAGTTGGAAAGAAAGGAGATTGCTTCAATTTATGGAGAGTGTTGGCTAATCCCCATAAAGGAAAAGCAGCAATGAAGAACAAGGAGTTGGCTCAAAAGCCATTTAGTCAGATTTAATTGGCCACTGTTTATAAAATACTGCAGTTCTTTGAATTTAGTTTTCTTGCCGTTCCTTCAGCACCAAGAATCTGTCTACTCTGTTACACAGTAATAAGAACATTCTATCTCTGCTTCCACTTCCTTTTTTTTTTTCTACTACCAATTACACCTACCTCATTGTTTACACTCTCTCTCTCAACTAATGAACTCTCCACTCCTTTCTTAGTCTTTGGCCTTTGCTTACCAATGGCTTCAGTTTTCTTATGGCTGGTGCCTTCTACTGCCTATGATCTCTGTTTATGGACATCACTTACCAGGTAGCTCAGCTCCTATGTCATTACTCTGTGACCTGTTATTCATGACTAATTTCAAACTCCTTACAAGATTGGATTGATGGGTCTGTTGGTATCTACCTAATATAGAGAAACCTCAATTGGGGAGATTTCCAATGTCATCTCATGTGCCTTTGGCAACTTAATGATTACTTCCATTACTAAGGTGTACATCTTTTGTCTAATTAATTATGACTTGAATAGTAGGGTAAAGTTTATGTTCAGAATGTAGTTGAGGCATAAGTTAGTCACAGAATCCTTTCTTGTATAACATATAAACACAGAGGCTGTACATTTTTCATTATTTTCTTTTTTATTCAAACAGAAAGTCACAAAAATTATAATCATCCTCATCAGTTCACTCAGTCCCATGTAATTAATTTTTTTTCGTGATCTTTTGTTAGCACTTTTATGAATTCATCAGTTTTCCATTAGAGTTCTGAAAATGCTTATTCATTCAGTTCAGCAGTAGAGTCCATTACCAGAAACCTGTACTAGTCAGTCTTTTCCATGAATTCTTTGAAGATGAAACCCTTTTATAGGAACGTTTTTGCAAAAGCATCAGAGTACACCCAGAATGGTCTGTAAATGACAAAAGACTTAAAAATGAGCATGGTTAAAGATTTGATGAAAGTTCATAATAATGCAGTTGACAAGGACATTTAATTATTTCTGAGATATACATTTTGAAATAACTAGAATTATGACTTATAACATTACACCAGAACATATAAGATTTTTGGAAATTTCATGTAATGTCAGAAACATTTATATTAACAGATTTCCATACAAATAACCCAAAGAAAGTTTAGTATTAGTTGTTTTTTTTTCTTTGTTTGTTTTATACTGCAGGTTCTTAATAGTCATCAGTTTTATACACATCAGTGTATACATGTCAATCTCAATTGCCCAATTCAGCACACAACCATCCACACCCCACCGTGGTCACCAAGGGGTGACCAGGAGGATGACCACCCCCAAGGGGGGGGCTGTCACCAAGGGGACACCCCTTGGTGTCCATACGTTTGTTCTCTACATCTGTGTCTCAACTTCTGCCCTGCAAACTGGTTCATCTGTACCATTTTTCTAGGTTTCACATAAATGCGTTAATATACAATATTTGTTTTTCTCTTTCTGACTTACTTCACTCTGTATGACAGTCTCTATATCCATCCACGTCTCAACAAATGACTCAATTTCGTTGCTTTTTATGGCTGAATAATATTTCATTGTATATATGTACCACAACTTCTTTATCCATTCGTCTGTCGATGGGCATTTAGGTTGCTTCCATGACCATGCTATTGTAAATAGTGCTGCAATGAATATTGGGGTGCATGTGTCTTTTTGAATTATGGTTTTCTCTGGGTATATGCCCAGTAGTCGGATTGCTGGATCATATGGTAATTCTATTTTTAGTTTTTTAAGGACCCTCCATAGTGTCCTCCATAGTGGCTGTATCAATTTACATTGCCACCAAGAGTGCAAGAGAGTTCCCTTTTCTCTGCACCCTCTCCAGCATTTGTTTGCAGATTTTCTGATGATGCCCATTCTAACTGGTGTGAGGTGATACCTCATTGTAGTTTTGATTTGCATTTCTCTGATAATTAGTGATGTTGAGGAGTTTTTCATGTGCTTCTTGGCATCTGTATGTCTTTTTTGGAGAAATGTATATTTAGGTCTCCTGCCCATTTTTGGATTGGGTTGTTTCTTTCTTTAATATTGAGCTTAATGAGCTGTTTATATATTTTGGAGATTAATCCTTTGTCCGTTGATTCATTTGCAAATATTTTCTCCCGTTCTGAGGGTTGTCTTTTTGTCTTGTTTATGGTTTCTTTTGCTGGGCAAAAGCTTTGAAGTTTCATTAGGTCCCATTTGTTTATTTTTGTTTTTATTTCCATTACTCTAGGAGGTGGGTCAAAAAAGATCTTGCTGTGATTTATGTCAAAGAGTGCTCTTCCTATGTTTTCCTCTAAGAGTTTTACACTTTTCCAATCTTACATTTAGGTTTCTAATCCATTTTGAGTTTAGTTTTGTGTATGGTGTTAGGGAGTGTTCTAATTTCATTCTTTTAAATGTAGCTGTCCAGTTTTCCCTGCACCACATATTGCAGAGACTGTCTTTTCTCCATTGTGTATCTTTTCCTCCTTTGTCATAGATTAGTTGACCATAGGTGCGTGGGTTTATCTCTGGGCTTTCTATCTTGTTCCATTGATATATGTTTCTGTTTTTGTGCCAATACCATACTGTCTTGATTACTGTAGCTTTGTAGTATAGTCTGAAGTCAGGGAGTCTGATTCCTCCAGCTCTGTTATTTTCCCCCAAGACTCCTTTGGCTATTCGGGGTCTTTTGTGTCTCCATACAAATTTTAAGATGATTTGTTCTAGTTCTGTAAAAAATGCCATTGGTAATTTGATAGGGATTGCATTGAATTTGTAGATTGCTTTGGGTAGTATAGTTGTTTTCACAATATTGATTCTTCCAATCCAAGAACATGGTATGTCTCTCCATCTGTTGGTATCATCTTTCATTTCTTTTATCAGTGTCTTATAGTTTTCTGCATACAGGTCTTTTGTCTCCCTACATAGGTTTATTCCTAGGTATTTTATTCTTTTTGTTGCAATGGTAAATGGGAGTGTTTCCATAATTTCTCTTTCAGATTTTTCATCATTAGTGTATAGGAGTGCAAGAAATTTCTGTGCATTAATTTTGTATTCTTCTACTTTACCAAATTCATTGATTAGCTCTAGTAGTTTTCTGGTGGCATTTTTAGGATTCTCTATTTATAGTATCATGTCATCTGAAAGTTTTCCTTCTTCTTTTCCAATTTGTATTCCTTTTATTTGTTTTTCTCCTCTGCCATGGCTAGGACTTCCAAAACTATGTTGAATAATAGTGGTGAGAGTGGACATCCTTGTCTTGTTCCTGATCTTAGAGGAAATGCTTTCAGTTTTTCACCATTGAGAATGATGTTGCCTGTGGGTTTGTCGTATATGGCCTTTATTATATTGAGGTAGGTTCCCTCTATGCCCACTTTCTGGAGACTTTTTATCATAAATCGGTGTTGAATTTTGTCAAAAGCTTTTTCTGCATCTATTGAGATGATCATATGGTTTTTGTTCTTCAATTTGTTAATATGGTGTATCACATTGATTGATTTGCTTATATTGAAGAATCCTTGCATCCCTGGGATGAATCCCACTTGATCGTGGTGTATGATCCTTTTGATGTGTTGTTGGATTCTGTTTGCTAGTATTTTGTTGAGGATTTTTGCATCTATAGTCATCAGTGATATTGGTGTGTAATTTTCTTTTTTTGTAGTATGTTTGTCTGGTTTCGGTATCAGGGTGATGGTGACCTCATAGAATGAGTTTGGGAGTGTTCCTTTCTCTGCAATTTTTTGGAAGAGTTTGAGAAGGATGGGTGTTAGCTCTTCTCTAAATGTTTGATAGAACTCACCTGTGAAGCCAACTGGTCCTGGACTTTTGTTTGTTGGAAGATTTTTAATCACAGTTTCCATTTCATTACATGTGATTGGATGTTCATATTTTCTGTTTCTTCCTGGTTCAGTCTTGGAAGGTTATACCTTTCTAAGAAGTTGTCCATTTCTTCCAGGTTGTCCATTTTATTGGCATAGAGTTGCTTGTAATAGTCTCTTAGGATGCTTTGTATTTTTGCCGTGTCTGTTGTAACTATTCCTTTTTCATTTCTAATTTTATTGATTTGAGTCCTCTCCCTCTTTTTCTTGATGAGTCTGGCTAATGTTTTATCAATTTTGTTTACCTTCTCAAAGAACCAGCTTTTAGTTTTATTGATCTTTGCTATTGTTTTCTTTGTTTGTATTTCATTTATTTCTGCTCTGATCTTTAAGATTTCTTTCCTCTTAATTTTGGGTTTTGTTTGTTCTTCTTTCTCTAGTTCCTTTAGGGGTAAGGTTAGATTGTTTATTTGAGATTTTTCTTGTTTCTTGAGGTAGGCTTGTATAGCAATAAACTTCCCTCTTAGAACTGCTTTTGCTGCATCCCATAGATTTTGGATCATCGTGTTTTCATTTTCATTTGTCTCTAGGTATTTTTTGATGTCCTCTTTGATTTCTTCAGTGATGTCTTGGTTATTTAGTAACGTATTATGTAGCCTCCATATGTTTGTGTTTTTTACGGTTTTTTCCCTTTAATTCATTTCTAATCTCATAGCGCTGTTGTCAGAAAAGATGCTTGATATGATTTCAGTTTTCTTAAAATTACTGAGGCTTGATTTGTGACCCAAGATGTGATCTATCCTGGAGAATGCTCTGTGTGCACCTGAGAAGGAAGTATAATCTGCTGTTTTTGGATGCAATGTCCTAAAAATATCAATTAAATCTATCTGGTCTATTGTGTCATTTAAAGCTTCTGTTTCCTTATTAATTTTCTGTCTGGATGATCTGTCCATTGGTGTTAAAGTCCCCCACTATTATTGTGTTACTGTCAATTTCCTCTTTTATAGCTGTTAGCAGTTTCCTTATGTATTGAGGTGCTCCTATGTTGGTGCATATATATTTATAATTGTTATATCTTCTTGGATTGATCCTTTGATCATTATGTAGTGTCCTTCCTTGTCTTTTGTAACATTCTTTATTTTAAAGTCTATTTTATCTGATATGAGTATAGCTACTCCAGATTTCTTTTGATTTACATTTGCATGGAATATCTTTTTCCATCCCCTCACTTTCAGTCTGGATGTGTCCCTAGGTCTGAACTGGGTCTCTTGTAGACAGCATATATATGGGTCTTGTTTTTGTATCCATTCAGCAAGCCTGTGTCTTTTGGTTGGAGCATTTAATCCATTCACGTTTAAGATAATTATCGATATGTATGTTCCTATGACCATTTTCTTAATTGTTTTGCGTTTGTTTTTGTAGATCCTTTTCTTCTCTTGTGTTTCTCACTTAGAGAAGTCCCTTTAACCTTTGTTGTAGAGCTGGTTTGGTGGTGATGAACTCTTAGCTTTTGCTTGTCTGTAAAGCTTTTTATTTCTCCATCGAATCTGAATAAGATCCTTGCTGGGTAGAGTAATCTTGGTTGTAGGTTCTTCCCTTTCATCACTTTAAGTATATCATGACACTCCCTTCTGGCTTGTAGCATGTGTGCTGAGAAGCTGTTAACCTTATGGGAGTTCCTGTGTATATTATTTGTCATTTTTCCCTTTCTGCTTTCAATAATTTTTCTTTGTCTTTAATTTTTGTCAATTTGATTACTATGTGTCTCAGCATGTTTCTCCTTGGGTTGATCCTGTATGGGACTCACTGTGCTTCCTGGACTTGGTGGCTGTTTCCTTTCCCATGTTAGGGAAGTTTTCGACTATAATCTCCTCAACTATTTTCTCGGGTCCTTTCTCTCTCTCTTCTCCTTTGGGGACCCCTATAACGTGAATATTGTTGCATTTAATGTTGTCCCAGAGGTCTCTTAGGCTGTCTTCATTTCTTTTCATTCTTTTTTCTTTATTCTGTTCAGCAGCAGTGAATTCCACCGTTCTGTCTTCCTGGTCACTTATCCGTTCTTCTGCCTCAGTTATTCTGTTCTTGATTACTTCTAGTGTAGTTTTCATTTCAGTTATTGTATTGTTCATTTCTGTTTGTTTGTTGTTTAATTCTTCTAGGTCTTTGTTAAACATTTCTTGCATCTTCTCGATCTTTGCTTCCATTCTGTTTCCGAGGTCCTGGATCATCTTCACTATCATTATTCTGAATTCTTTTTCTGGAAGGTTGCATAGCTCCACTTCATTTAGTTGTTTTTCTGGGTTTTTATCTTGTTCCTTCATCTGGTACATAGCCTTCTGCCTTTTCGTCTTGTCTATCTTTCTGTGAATGTGGTTTTTGTTCCACAGGCTGCAGGATTGTAGTTCTTGCTTCTACTGTCTGCCCTCTGGTGGATGAGGCTATCTAAGAGGCTAGATGGGAGGGACTGGTCTTGGTTATAGCTGACTTTTGCTCTGATTGGCAGAGCTCAGTAAAACTTTAATCCACTTGACTGTTGATAGTTGGGGCTGGGCTCCCTCCCTGTTGGTGACATGGGGCTCAGAACCTTCACTCCAGTGGGTGGATTTCTGTGGTATAAGTGTTCGCCAGTCTGTGAGTCACCAACCTACCAGTTATGGGATTTGATTTTACTGTGATTGTGTCCCTCCTACCGTCTCACTGTGGCTTCTCCTTTGTCTTTGGATGTGGGGTATCTTTTTTGATGAGTTCCAGTGTCTTCCTGTCAATGATTGTCCAGCAGCTAGTTGTGATTCTGGTGTTCTCACAAGAGGGAGTGAGAGCACGTCTTTCTACTCCACCCTCTTGGTTCCTCCTCTTTTCAT
Source organism: Mesoplodon densirostris (assembly GCF_025265405.1). Classification (NCBI taxonomy): domain Eukaryota; kingdom Metazoa; phylum Chordata; class Mammalia; order Artiodactyla; family Ziphiidae; genus Mesoplodon; species Mesoplodon densirostris. Next base: position 44,085,824 of record NC_082674.1, read on the forward strand.
TATTGATTATAGTCATCCAGTGAACTGTAGCATGAGGTATATTCCAGCTATAAAATGGGGAAGAAGATTACTTGTTTGTCCCTTTTTTCCATCAAAAAATACTGTGTTTATTAAGTACTTACTACAGTACCATTTTAACCAACACTTATATTGTGCCTGTAATTTTATAATATGTTTTGAAATTTATACAATTTACTTCCCACAACAATTATGATATATTTTTCTCATTATTCACATGATACATTTGAGGCCAAAGGACCTTCTATGCTTTTGTTTTGATACCACCCAATTTGAGAATGTAGGTTTAACTTCTAACTTTGTACCTTTTCATTCAGACCAAAGTATCTTTTAGATAACAAAGTTATCCATGTGTCAGATGGAACCATGTTTCAAGGGTAGTCCATTTTTCTAGGTGAATTATAAGGAAGAACAGGTAATGGCACAAAAGTGACTGAAGATAAAGCAAATGCATTTTCATCCCCAAAATCTTTTTTAAAAATATGATTTAATAAGAAATATTTATTTTCTGTCAACTTTCTGATATAGTTCAAAGTATTGTCAGTATACACCAAAAACTGTGCATGAGATTTTGTTATAGGTAGAGATGATTAATTCTTTGGGGCCTGTTTTAATCATTCCCTTTCGGAAGCACAGTGGCAGTCTATATATTACTCTAAAGCCTCTGTTTTACATAAAGTTGTAGGATGGAGTTGAATAACAAATTGGCAAAAATCACAAGACGTAAATGAAAAAGGCCTATCTCTTTCACAGGCAGAATTATAGTTTCAAATGGATATATTAATTTCATCAGAGAATACATGGTATTCATTTTCTGATGTCATATTGAGACCTTGCCACAAGCAAAATAATAAATTTTTGCTGACAAAAGCCTGTTAGCTAAACTTTCACCATAGGGCTCATGTAATTACTCTGTAGATAACTGCTCAGATACAATAGGGAGGCTGGAGTTTCCTTCTAATTGGCAGCTATTAGAGCGGCCACAAGAAAGGATAGATGTGACCCAGTTATCAAAATTTTAACAAAGATGGGAGTTTTTTGTTTGGCTTTGATTTATTTCCAAGAGCCTCCACACTTTGAATTTGGAATTGTTCTTCAGTCATATGTAAGAAGAATATCTTATTCACCTGCTACCATAATCAGCACCCATTTCACATCTGGGGGTCTCTGCTGAAATGATTGAATCCTGCAGTAACTGTGATTGCTGATACTATCTATTAGAAAAGAGCGAGGTGTAGAGAGTAATTGGTTATTGTGAGTAAGAGGATCTGTTCCAGGTCATCTCACACAAAATAGCCTCAGAGGACCCTTCTCTTCCATTGCCTTTTAATCCTCTGCTGGTGATTTAACCTTTTAGACCAATATATTATTTGACTTTTCCCTAGCTCTGATTCCTTCATAAAATAAAGTGAAAGTACTCGATGTAATTGAAGGCAAACTTTTAATCCATTGGAACTGAAGGTTGAGAATTGGGTCTATGCCATGCAATGACCAGACTGCAAAGCAGATACCGGAATCTGCTAAGCTCTACATTATGCTCTTAACCCAAATGGCTTAAATGATTCACCTTTATGAGCACACTCACTTTGAGTTGTTGTTCCTATATTGGCAATTGTTTTAATTTGATCCACCCACATTACCTCCTATGTAGGGTAATTACTTGCCCAGACTGTGATATCTATTAAGGTCATCTTCAAAATCAAAACCAATGCCATTCTCTTATTGTCATTGTCCTTCTCTCAATTTTCCAATAGCATAATCTCACAATTTCATGACTGCCTCCAGTCTATGATATGCTGCCTTCAGAGAGGATTTACTAGTGGTCACTTAACCAATGTTACAATGAATTGTTGTGAACTTTCTCAGGAACATTTCAATTTGGAGTGTTATTTTTAACTGTGCCCTGAAAAAGTTGCCACTATTAAAGAAATTAAGGAATCTTTGCACTTACTTAGTGAGTTGGGAGGGAGGGAGGAAGAGAGAGAGAGAAAGAGAAAAAGACAGAATATGAGAACATAAGCCCCCGGACCCACAGGCTGTTTAGTTGTTTATATGATTGCTTGTTCCACTATAGTCCCATTGGGACCTATAACACATACTCTTATCACAGCTCATTGGGGTTTGGGGCTCAGCTCAGTGTACAACCCTGCTATAGGGCAAAGAAAAGTGGTCCATGTGGACATAGAAACTAAAACTAATTTTTTCAGCACTTCATTTTGAGGCAAGTAGATAGACTAAGGATTAAAAAACAAAACAAGTCATTATGAAATCCATAGTGTTAACAACAGGTTCTCCTAAAAAATTAAAAACCATGATTTACCAGGAGAAACGCATTTGTAAAGTTTACTGCTCCAGAACACTTGTCTCCCCTCCCCTACTCTGTCTGTCTCTCTATTTGTATCTCTCTCTCCCCCAGTCTCTTCCCCTTCATTTCCCTTGTTGTCCTTACTGAACATAATATTTTTATGAGCTTCCTTTGACTTTACATATTTGTGGGGGATTGATGACAAAATGAGAAATAGTGTAGTAAATATTCATATTAATCAGAAAATAGTCACCCAGGGCAACATTTTTCATTTTAAGCAACAACTAGAAGAGGACAGGTGGCCTTTTTAAATGCCCACAGTTGATTAATGAAATGTGAGATTGATTGTGAAATGCTTGGAGGGCCCACCAGACGGTCGCCCCTCAACTTCTCAGGGAGGGCAGTAAAATGTTTTCTTTATCTCACAAAATAAAGTGATTATTTTTTAACTAAGGACTGATTCTTTGTCCTTTCTCTCTCTGTTTATTCAACCCAGAAGAAAGGCTATTTCCTGATGTAATAGAGTCATATCACCTTATATTTACATAGCACTTTATGTTTTGTGAAGTATTTTAAGGTGAACTGTCTCACCTTACCTTAATAGCCACCCTCTAAGGCTAGGTGGGCAGAGGCCTTATTCTCTTTCATTTCATGGGTGGGACAACAGAGAGAAAATGAATTGACTAATATTTCATAGTTTGTTAGGACTAGGATTAAAGCTTGCTATTTTATTCCAGCATCTGTTCATTGATCTACTATTTGCCTAGGAGGAGTTATCTAAACTGAAGAAAGAACTTTTGTCATTTGCTATAAATAAAAATTGAACATCATTTAAATAAAAAATATTGGACCTGCATTTTTATACAATTTATAAGTATGTTCTTTATAGGTTACTAAAATAGGAGCAATAATGATTGTTATTGAGAGATTTAAAATGTTTTCACTGGAAATTGTAGTATGCAAATAAGAAATCAGAAAAATACAATTCAGTGAATATAACTGTGAGGTTACTTACCAAGTTTGCTCTAGTTTTCTTGGTTTTAGTAAAATTTGATGGGTATTATTATAATGTTGTCTATTTTCTACTGACTTCATAGATTTGGAAGTTAAAGCTACTTTATTTAAAGAATTCTAGTCTGTGGTTCATCTGTTCATTTCCAGTTAGCTATCACTGCGTAACAAACTATTCCAAAAATTGAGTGGCTTAAAACAACCATTTACATAATATATAATTTTATAGGTTGGCAATTTGAGCTGGATTCAGCCATGGATTTCTTTTGTTCTCACCTGGGTTCACTGAATCAGCAGCTAATGTGGATGAGTAATGGCTGATCCATACTGGTCTTAGTTCCACATGGTCTCTTATCCTCCAGCAGCCAATCGGAGATTGTTCACGTTTGTGGAGGCTGTGGAGAGTTGGGAGGAGGCATGCAAAGTCTGTAGAGTCCTAGACTCAATTGGCACATCTCTATCTTACTGTATTCTTAGAGCCAAAGCAAGTCCCATCATCAAACCAGATTCAAGGGGTGGAAAATAGACTCCCCCTCTCATTGAGAAGAGCATCATAGGTATAGTACAAATAGAGGGAAGAAAGACTGTGCCCATTTTTTGTAATTTATCATATTACCTATTTGCTTATTTTTGGTTTTCAGCAGATTATTATTTGATATTGATGAGGTCATTGGTGCAGCTATTTCAAGTCTCTTCAAGGAGTTCACTGGTATTCTATATAGGAAATAATTTTTAATTAAATAGAAGGCTGTTGAAACTTTCTGTTAGCTAAAATAATTGCATTTTACATTAGAGCTATTTTAGAATTTTGGAATGTAATATAGAATGAAATTGTTAATTTCAAATAACAAAAGCTCAAGCAGCATACTGACGATTAATCTCTCTACATAGAGTCATCATAGTTACTTATGGTTCTAATTCACCTGAATCGCAAAAATATTCCTCAGGAGATCACTTTTCATGTGTGTGTTGCAAATGGGTGGATATTCCAGTAGATCCTGTCTACTCTTATCATCTCATTTATTTCCTTAAAATCTTCTTTCAACTGGAATTTTGGAGATTTTACATGTAGATATAGAGAGAAAGTACAAGGGCATATTTATGCTTGTGTATGTTAGACTAAAGAACAGGGCACATGGCACACATCTTTAATGTTTCATTTTTATTCTTAATATTTTTCAAACACTTTCTCTCATATGCACGTTATGAAAACTTCGAAATATAAATATTTTAAAGGTTGGCAGTGTTGACTGAAAAAAAATACACAACATGAGAGTTGTGAGTTAAGTTTTATTTGGGGCAAAATGAGGACTATAGCCTGGAAGCCTCTCAAAAAGCCCTGGGGAACTGCTCTGAAGCGGTAGCGGGGAAGATCAGTATTATATATGATTTTAGTGAAGGGGGTGGTACATGCAGTCAAGCACACATTTTGGCAGAGCCTTGCTGCGAGTCATGAGGAGCAGATGTCACCATTAATGATTTCAGTGCTTTTCTAAATATGAGAAGATGCAGGAATTTAGGCTCATAAATCTTCTCCTGAATATATCTATATTGAAGGCCTGTTCTGCCAGTTTTTTCCAGAGCACAGAGTGTCTCATTCCTGATCTGTACCCTGAACTCCTTTCAGGGTGTGTTGAAGCTTGGCAACTGCAGTGGCTAGTGACTTAATTCTCATAAAGGCAGATGGCAAATGCCAATTTTCATTTGGCAGCCTCATTATATTCTATATTTTTTATTGATTTGGATCCAGTTTAAATGTAATTATCAGCGTCTATATTTACATCTCTATATTCTTCCAGATAGTAGCCATCTCCTATTCTCCTAAGTAGCCTCTGGATCTAGCATAACACTTGACACATAGTACTGGTTCAATAAATGTTGAAGAAAAAAAATGGATGACTCTGCTAGCCATCAAGGCTACAACCAATCCATCTTTGCATCCACGCTTCTCAGGTCCTGCCCAGAAACAAAATTCTTATTCCTGTTCTTATTCCTGTATGTCTTCCAAGCCCATGTCTCCTATTTTTGCTCTGATCACCTCCCCAAACCTCTGGTCTGCACTTCATCAGTACTTGGCCTTCAACCCATCTCTCTATTTATAGCCACTTAGCTTTCCATCATACCTTCCTGTATGCTATTTTATTATATTGAGCAGCAAAACTTCATTATCTTCAGCTTTATTAGAAAAAAAAACAAGTTACATAGGCAGTTTGTAAGCAGAGCAGAGTAAACCTCCAAAGTTCATTTCTCTGAGCATGCACGAGATTCTCTTTTGGGTGGCTGGAAATCGCACATGCTCCCTTACTCTCTTAGGGCACAGTGTTTCTCCCAATCTAAGTGTGTTACAGAGCCCCTGTTATCCACTCCTAAAAATAAAAGGTTCTGTTTGAGAGAACTCTTTAAGCTTTAGTCTCTCACCAAGCTTTTAATTGTACTGAGGGCTGCAGTGCAGCTTCACACATGGAGGGAGGCTTTCCAAACCAGGACAAATGCAAACAAGGAGAGCATTAAAACAAAAAAGCAATTTAACCTACTTACAATTTCCTGTATTTCTCCCAGTGATTGCTAATTATTAGAAGATTTGTATGTGTGGAGAAGCTGACTCTTTACCAGCCTAGCTTTCTCCTGGTCTTCCGCCCAGAAGTCAAGGCATGGTGTGGCGTTTCCACTGGGGCACTCATTCAGGTCAGAGATAATCCAAGGGCCCACATTCCATGCCAGGGTTCTCTTGCTCACATAGGTAGGAAGCTGTGGCAGGGAAAACCCACATTCAAATCTAAATGCTTCAACTTGTGATAGTGGATAGGAAATGGGCCAAAGAATAGGAGAACACAGACTGAAAAATGTCCCACACTGGAAAGCTGTTTATTTACATTTCCCTCACTTGATTTTCTGCCTCTTTTCCTTCATGGTTTTTCATATTGTGGTGGAGCTATCTTCTTTTTACCAAGGAGGAGGGCCTTGAATGTATAGTTTTTCTCAGGAAAAGGTTTGTTTTAGAGAAGGTGGTATGGTAGGAGGAAACAGGTAAATTTTAGAGACACTAGAAAGGCCTTCCTGCTTCTAGAATTATTCTCTCCTCCTCGTTAATGGTGGAAAATGTTTGATTCCACAATGGAAAATTTCCTGAAGTGGAAATATCAGAAAGAAACACAGTGATATAATAAATTCCTACTCTCTAGTGTAAATAATTGCTGACAGAGCCTCCCTTCAGAATAGATTTTAAAGACATGGAAGTGATTAATGACAAGGATAAGGGGATCAAGAGAAAGGACAAATTTTCCAGAAAAAAAAGGGCCTCCAAAAGTTAGCCAAATCACTGTGCTGAAAGTCAGTTGCCCAGTGGCAATTTTCTTGGACCTGGTTTAGGACATCATTATCCTTACTCTACAAATTGGAGAATATTTTTTTAATGTAATTTTTCATTTAGAAAAATGAAAATAAAAGGGAAGAGGTTTTTTTTCCCCCTGTAACTGTCACTAGTTTCCCATAATACTAATGGCTCGAATAAAAAGAAATAAATTTCAAATGTAGTAAGAAATTCAGAATAATTTACAAAGACGCATAGCCAAACATAATCACATACATTCTGATGAACAAATGAAAAAAAATTCTGGAATTGTCTTCAATAGAAAGTGTTAGGAGGATAATACCTTCTCAGTTGATGATGTCTTTTATGGGAAAAAAAAAACACAGGGAGAAAAATCAAGTGATTTAAGATTTCTTTTCTATCTCAGTGCAATATAACTTGAAAACCTCTACCTCTCTGCTTTTATCATTATAAAAAAGGAATTAAAATTCTCCTTTCTGTTGTTTCAAATTCTTTTTCATGACTTTTGTCATATTTTACTTTTTTATTATGAAGCTTACTGTAATTACTTGCTATACGGCAGTTATACTTAGATTTTAGTGTGGAAAAGAAAGAATTCAGGAACTTATCTAAGAGATTCTGAGGCCCATGCCCAGAGAGTTTAATTTTAAGACTTTCTGAAATAGTCCAGAATCTGCATTTCATTAATTATCCAAGTAATTCTCCTGTAAGTGGTCAATAGGATCCACTTTGAAAGACTGATGACCTCACTGATTTTTCTCAACTGCTTAGAACATCTTTCTTGATGATTATAGTTCCAAGGGAAGACTCCCAGGTCCTTGAGAAAGACATTCCTGGGTTGTACATGATTTATATCTCAAAAGGAATGAAGAAAGAATTTACATTTGCAGGTTTCTCTAAGAAAAGGGAAGTCAGGGGCCTATAGTCAGGAAGACACCTGTCAAAGGTTTAGTCAAGCTGGCGAGATTAGTAAGGCTGGCTCTCTAGGTCACTCCTGCTTCCCTTCTTGCCTCTGCTCTCTGCCTCTTTGCCTTGACAAGGAGCCACCTCTGCTCACTTGACCGGGACTCTTAGGTTCCTCTCCATTTTTAAGTCTCAACCTTCAGAGTTGTGACCTGGCATTTCCACTGTGATTCCACAGCTCCCATTAATTCTCCTTAGCAAGAAAATCTCCAAAAGTGGAATTTGCCTACTCAAATGTGATGATGAATAATCACTGTTAATGATGAGTTCTTTACCAGCAGATCTTTAACCTCCATACAGTTGAGTAAATTAAACTTGGAGAGTTTCTAATGAAGAAAATTTGAAAGCTAATGTATTATATGCTGCCTAAAACTGCTGATTCTGTGACAATAGCAGACTGTCATTCTCTGCTGGCACGATTCAGTGTCTTCAGGAAGATATAGACCATGCTCTTTATATAATCACCATAATGACTAGAATAAATGGAAGATATTTTAAGGATGACAGATGTAATTTTCTTTCAGCTCCTTCAAAGATAAAAAATTTTGAGATTATTGCAAAATAAAATATAAATAGTTATGTAACAGTCTCGGTAGGGTGGCAGGTTGGAGGCAGCATGTTCAAATGCCAATTGGATGCTGAAAGAATAAAACAAAACAATAAAATTATTATAAACCATCTACGCAAACACGACCGAAACCTAAGTGAGCCAAGAACAGTCCAATTTTTCAAAATATCTTAGTGCTTTTCTCCTTTCACTGGAGGATTCTTTCTTGCAGAAAGGTAATTAAATGATTATAATTTGAGATTGAGATGAATTATCAATTCATCAGAGGGTATGTTTAATGTGATATACTTGCACTAATGGTATGTGCTTTCTAATTAGGGAGCTATTCTCAAGGCAGGAAAAAATTCATTTTCTCAATAAAAATATTTTACACCCAAGATATGGTGCCTTAAGAAACTTAACGAGCTTTGAGGCTGACATTACAGCAATTAAAATATGAGTGAAAGAATAAGTCTGTCTTGTTGAACAATCTGGATGATTGGAGATATTTCCTTTATCATACAGAACATAGGTCACATTTTATATTATTTGCAAGAATCTGCAATTTACCTCAAGGGAAAAGAAAGCTGATTTTCATAAAGTGACAATGGGGCTCTCTAGCTTTGGCTCTTAAACAAATATTGTATTCACTTAGGAAGTGACTATTTCTTGCAGTGGGTTAATAGAGGTTTTGCAGAAGTCTGGTGAATTTCAAGGAGGCAAATTTTACAATTTACAGTACAAGTGATTATGCCTATTTAGTGATTAATGGGGCAGAATTGACCTTTTCCAAAAATTGGGCAATAGCATTCTAGAATCAGTAAGCTTTTCTCGGTGGATGCTTTCACCTGAGTTTGAGAGAAACTAGGTAAGCTCACTGACTTTTCCATATGTTAATCCAATAAACACTTATGAAACACTACACTGTAAAGAGCATCTAATTAGACATAGGTACACATAGATGGATACCAGGCTAAAGAATTTGGATTTAGTCTTAAAATGAAGCTCTTGATTACCCCAACTCTATTACTTGCTTCCTACTCAGTTGTCTACATCTCAATAAATGTCACATTTATCCACCTGGTCACTCAAGTCCAAAACTATAGAATTGTCCTTAATCCATAATTGTCCTTCATTCCTCTCTAGGCCTGACACTTCTATAGTCAGTCTACTAGCAAGATCTATTGATAATGCCCTCAAAAGGTATCCTGATTCTGCCCAGTTCTCTCCAGTTCCACTGTCACCAGCCTAATCCAAACCACCCTCATTTCTAACCCAGTCTATACTAATAATTTATTTACAAATCTCCCTGTTCATATTCTTGTCCTTTCTCTTATAATCCATTTTCCACCCAACAGTCACAGGAATAGTTTTAAGGACATAAAGCAAATCATATTACTACCCTGCTAAATGCTTTCTAAAATTTCTCCTTTGCATTTAGAATAAAAGAGAAAAACAAATACTGTATGCTAACACATATATATGGAATCTACAAAAAAAAAATGTTCTGATGAACCTAGGGGCAGGACAGGAATAAAGACGCAGACATAGAGAATGGACTTGAGGACACGGGGAGGGGGAAGGGTAAGCTGGGATGAAGTGAGAGAGTGGCATGGACATATATACACTACCAAATGTAAAATAGATAGCTAGTGGGAGGCAGCCGCATAACACAGGGAGATCCACTCAGTGCTTTGTGACCAGCTAGAGGGGTGGGATAGGGAGGGAGACGCAAGAGAGAGGAGATATGGGGTTATATGTATACGTATAGCTGATTCCGTTTGTTATAAAGCAGAAACTAGCACACCATTGTAAAGCAATAATACTCCAATAAAGATGTTAAAAAAGAAATCTAATCATTTCATCACAGTCCCCATTATCCCACATGATTTGATCCCTGTCCACTTTCCCAATCTTATATTTTACCATTCTTTTTTCATTTCTCATTTTCCCTGGTTCATAGTGATCTTCTTTGAATTTCTGAAACACGCTAAGTATATTCCTCCTTCAGAACTTCTGCCTGGACAACCTTGTAGCCTAATCCATGACAGAATGTCCCTTTCCCATTATTCAAGTCTTTGAGCAAATGTTCCCTTTATAAATAGTTATTCCCTAATGATCTCATGTTCTTAAATTTCCTACCCCATAGTTATATATTACAAACTTCAAGACACATTCCATCACTGTTTCCCCCCTCTCAAAGCATGAGTCACTACCTCTAATAATCTTGTTTGCTTGTTTTCTTGTTGGACTTTTGTCCCCCATTAAATTGTAGGATCCAGAGGCCAGGGTGCTAATCTGTCTTGTTCACAAATATTCCAAGTGCTTAAAATACCACCTGGCACATATGTAAAAAATTAAAACAGAAACCTCAATTAAATAGAGTCAGGAGACCCGAGGGGGAGGTCTCACACTCTGCCATGATGGCAGAACTCTAAAGAGAAGACTCCTCTTCTTTCCTGTCAAGGATAGGGGCTTTTCGCAATCTTCCCTTTTAATCGACTTGGAGGAAACACTTCTCCAGTTTGGGGATGAATCTCTTCCAGTCCAAATTGACAGTGGAGCCACACTCTCTCTGCTCAACCTCACTGCTATCAAACAGCCACTGCCTTGGAATACTAAAACCGTTCAAATAGTGGGGATCTTTAATGAATCTCAAGAGGTTCCTGTCTCTGAACGTATCCCCTTTTGCTTAGGCCCTTTGAGAGATACACATCATTTTCTCCTTAGTTCCTTCAATCTTATCCATTCATTAGGCCAAGACTTCTCAGAGAATGATCATGCCAGAATTTCTTTCTCCCAAAGGGGGTAAATAATTTTAGAAATTGAAAATAGGTAGCAAAGTAACCTACCAGATGAATTAAATGACCCTTTGATATTTTTCATTTGTTCTATCTCTGACAGTACTAGAGCTGTCTGGAAACACTGATCATTTGTCTCTAATGAATCAGCTACCACTTTCCTTATGGGCAAAATAATCCAACTGATGTTGGCAAAATTCACAGTGCACCTCCCATCAGAATTCAAATAGACCTTTCAAAACCTCTTCCCAGAATAAACCAATACCCTATAAATAAAGAAGCCCTTCCAGGCATAAAGCTCATAATAGAAGATTACAAGTCTCAAAGCCTCATTATCCCTTGTACTAGTCTCTGTAAAACTTCCATTTTACCAGTGAGAAAACCTAAAAGTCGACGGTGGAAGTTTGTCCGGGAACTCTGAGCAATAAATAATGCTGTTAGCCGTGGACACCTTATTGTTCCTAATCATAATACCATAGTAACTTCCATTCCCACTGAAAGTAAATTCTTTAGTGTAATTGATTCATGCGAGGTATTCCCTAGTATGCCAGGTGATGAAGTTAGCCAATATCGTTTTGCCTTCACTTGGGGGAAAAAAAAATTCACCTGGACAGTAATGCCTCAGGGTTATACAGAGAGCCCTTTTTATTTCTCTCAAATCCTGAAGGCTAATCTAGATCACATAAAGCTCCCTAGAGATTACAGTTTGTTGCAATATATGGATGATTTGCTTCTTTTCCCTCCTTCTCAAGCCTCCTCACACCTCACAGGAAGACAGCATCCACTTGCTAAAGATTTAGCCTTAAAGGGACATAAGGTCTCCAAAGAAAAACTGCAGTTTGCCCAAACCGGGGTTTGATATTTATGGCATCTGATATCAGAACCAGGGCTACACCTAGATCCAGAAATAATTCATTGTGTCCTGAGTTTCCCAAAACCCAAAACTAAGTGCCAACTGAAAGGTTTTCTCAGGCCACTTGATAATTTTGAAATCCATTTTCAGCAATAATCTCTTATTTCCACCCTCTATACGTTTTACTCAACAGTAACAAACTTGACCCAATTTTATGGGAAGAACAGGACAACAAGCCTTCAAGGCCTTAAAGGAAAGCTTGGTGATCCCCCTCCTCCTTTCCCCCTACCCCCCACCCCACATCCTTAAGCATCCCAATTAGTAGATTCCCTTTTTCCTTTCTGTATATGAAAAGGAAGGGAATGCCTTTGGGGCATTCACCCAAAACACAAGGACTACCATCAATCCATAGGGTATTGTAAGCCAGCAGCTAGACCCTGTGGCATGGGGATATCCCCCTTGCTTTAGAGTCATTATGGCCACTACCTTTTCGGGTAAGGCCACCAAGAAAGTTGTTGTGGTATACACTTTAAACACATTTGTACTTCATGCAGTAGAAGCTCTCCTGAATTCTCATCACACTCAACATTTCTAGGTAGCCCCCTCACCTCCTATGAAGTCTTTTGTTAACTGCCCCTTACATAATTGTTTTACATTATAATAACCTTAACCCTGCTACTCTTCTCCTCTGTCACCAACAAAGTATGTCAGGACTGCTTAATACTGACAGGTCACCTCCTGACTCCTCATAATGACCTACAGGAAATTCCATTGGGTAATGTTGACTTATTGTTCTTATTATAAGGTGACAGTAACAAATATTGTGCTGACTATGCTATTGCAATTCCTTTTGACTGTGTTGAGGCAGCATCTTTACCTATGGCTACTTCAGCTCAATAGGCTGAATTATATCCTCTTATATGGGCTTGTACTTCAGCCAAGGACAAAACTGTCAATATTTATATTAATAGTAGATATGCTATATGTGCATTAAACCATTGGTCTACTGACAAAATGATAGCATTCATGAATCAATATAGGTGGGGAAATATTAACAAGGCCACAAACAGTGCCTACATCACTTGTCCCACTTATCCAAAGTACAACCCAGGGAAGCCTGTTCGTACTGCTCCCAGACATTATAAACTGCCTAATGGACTATTTGAGGTCTGAAAAATGGATTTCATGCAAATTCCTCTTTCTCATGGTGATGGGCTGCACCCCAAAGACCTGCAAGCCCTGTACTTGCCCAGCCTCAAACCCAAGAAAGAGCCTGGTGTCAGCGACAAAAACATCAGTGATTGAATGGATAGGGGGATCTTACCTGTCTGAAGCAAGGTCCTGGAGTGACACCCACACCATGTGTGGCAGACAGCAAGCAGGACATGGCAGCAGTCTTCGCTCTGGGGGGAGGGAAGCACAGGGGAGAGGGAAGTTACCAGTTATAGGGGAAATTAACATCAGGGTAGCTCATTGGTTGTCTGGGAAACCAGCAGAGAAGCATGCCCCTCACTGCCCCCTTTTTTTTTTTTTTTTTTTTTTTTTTGTGGTATGCGGGCCTCTCACTGTTGTGGCCTCTCCCGTTGCGGAGCACAGGCTCCGGATGCGCAGGCCCAGCGGCCATGGCTCACGGGCCCAGCCGCTCCGCGGCATATGGGATCCTCCCAGATCGGGGCACGAACCCGTGTCCCCTGCATCGGCAGGCGGACTCTCAACCACTGCGCCACCAGGGAGGCCCCCTCACTGCCCCTTTGATAAGCTATCATGGTAGAGATGTTCTGATCTGAAGATCCACTCACTCACTAGCTAGGGTTAAGGGTAAGTACGTAGGCATTTACTGATGAGTTTCTCTGATTAAGAGGGAGAGTCAGTCACGTGAGTAGGGTGTAGGTGAAGAAGGAACTGGTCAAGCAGGGGATGTACAGGGAGCAGGATAACAGCCGTCTTGGGTGGCCTGATCATACATATGGATATAAACGTTTTAGTCATGTTCTGTATGTTTTCACATTGGACTAAACCTTCCCTTGCAGGCAGACTACTGCCTCTTTTGTGGCTAAAGTCCTTTGGGAAAAGATTATCTTTACCTGGGAAACTCCTCTTGAACTTCATAGTAATTGAGGAACACATTTTTACTGGCCAGGTGCTTCAACAAGTCTCCACTGTTTGGCTGGTTTTACATCACGTTCATTGTACTTACTACCCTTGATCCTCTGAGTTAGCTGAACACACTAATAGCATTACTAAGACTCAAATGGCAAAATTTGTGGAGGCCCTCTAAATACCTTGGCCAAAAGCATTGCCATTTGTCTTTCTAAATCTCAGATCCACCCCTTTTGGAACTCAAAACTCTTACACTTTGAGACAGTCACAGGATCCCCAATGCCTTGTATCCTGCTTCTTTTGACCCACAAGTGATAAAAGGAGATTGCAAAGGCCTAACTGCTTCTATTAAAAATAACCATGTTTTACGGTTTGAAAGGATACATGCACCCCAATGTTCATTGCAATGCTGTTTACGATAGCCAAGACTAGGAAGCAACCTAAATGTCCATCAACAGATGAATGGATAAAGAAGATGTGGCAAATATATACAATGGAATATTACTCAGCTAGTAAAAAGAAGAAAATAATACCATTTGCAAAAACATGGATGGACCCAGAGATTATCATGCTAAGGAAAGTAAGACAGACAAAGACAAATATCACATGATATCACTTATATGCGGAATCTAAAAAATGATACATATGAATTATTTACAAAACAAAAAACAGACTCACAGACTTAGAGGACAAACTTATGGTTACTGAGGGGAAGGGTGGGGGGGAAGGATAGATTAGGAATTTGGGATTGACATATACACACTGCTATATTTAAAACAGATAACCAACAAGGACCTACTGTATAGCACAGGGAACTCTGCTCAATACTATATAATATCCTAAATGGGAAAAGAATTTGAAAAAGAATAGATACATGTATATGTATAACTGGATCACTTTGGTGTACACCTGAAACTAACACAACATTGTTAATCAACTATATTCCAATATAAAATTAAAAAAAATAAAAAACATGTAGGCATTTGATATGAATTTGTCCTAATAAGAAATAGAAAGCCAAAGGTAATTATTCAGAAGAAAAGTATCACGTTAACATCAGTCTAACAACTTAACTCCCTAAAGACCTGATGTTGGGAGGCAATAGAGTGGTTAAGAACCTCAGACTTTGGAGCCAGAAAAGTCTGTGTTTGGGTTCTAGTTCCGACACATTCTAGTCGTTGACCTTGTAACAAGTTGTTAAACCTTCCTGACTTAATTTCCTCATTTTTAAGATGAAGATGAAAATACCATTTCATTGGATTACTGAGAATTAAAAGAACTAGTAGTATATAAAGTGTTTAGCACAAAGTCTCACATTAAGGACTTGTAAATTATTCTTATATTGTTATTCCACTTTTTAAATGTTTCCAACATTCTTTCCTATGTAAACTGTCACTAAGCAAGGTTAAAAGCAATCCACAAGAGTTCATTGCATACTTATTGTTGGAATAATGGTGAAAATGGGGTAATAGTAGAGGAGAAGTAGGAGGAAGGATTTGGAAAAATCTTAATGAGAATTCTGTTTCAGAAACCACTGCCAGCCTCTTAAAAGAGCCTTTCAAAAGCAGTAGATCTAATCTTTACTTAAAGGTGCTTCTGGCAAAACTTCTGAAAGAGATTGTGGGTCCCCTCAATCTCCTCCCTACATTGAGAAAATCATTGTGCCATCAATTCTCTCTTCACATGTTGACAGCTTACTCTATTGGGCTGTTAACAGAGTAACAAAGGCAGGGACAGGGAGAGGTAAACGACAGGCATTTTTTATGGTAAGACCAAAACTAATCGCTCCCCAGAGCAAACAGAGGCCCATGTGGAAATGCAATGAATTGAGAAAATCCCCAGCAAAATACTTTTTTTTAAAGGCAGAAAAAGCCCACCAAATATTTTGGTTTTTCTATTGGAAGCAGTTTCGATTTGCAACCTGATAGGAGGTAGGATAGAATCATAACTAGGAGTTAATGATACAAAAGACAGCTTTAAATGTGGTAAATGGTTCAGTTGGTGATTTCTTACTACCAACTCACCAACACCATTCCTCCAGATAGGGGATCTCTAACCTGACAGTGATGGATGACAAGAGCACTCAAAGCTTAGCTTCCTTAGTGCTGGTTGCCATGACGACAACCTCATAGAACCTTTCATTCCACAACTAGGCAAAGTCTGCAGCTTTTGAATCAAAATTAGCTTATTTCATTTTCATTTGAGTCAGATCTAACCAAATTCTTACATGCCTTGTCTGAAACAATTGTTTTGGTCTTCATATAACATGATTTTTTTAATGAAATAAAAACAACTGCTCCCCCCACTCTGCTTCACCTCCCAGAGTTTGTTATAGTGCTAGATCCCAGAAACTGAGGAAATACATCATTGAATGACCTGTAAAGTCTGAATTGTTCAAAAATCAGCAACAATTTTAGACCAACCTAGATATAGGTTACTGTATATGTACAAATTTTGTGCAGATTAATGAAAAAATCAGGTTTCACTTTTTTTTTATTTTTTTTTATTTTTTTATTTTTTTATTTTTAATTTTATTTTACAAATTAAATCAGTTATACATATACATATGTTCCCATATCCCCTCCCTTTTGCGTCTCCCTCCCACCCTCCCTATCCCACCCCTCCAGGCGGTCACAAAGAACCGAGCTGATCTCCCTGTGCTATGCGGCTGCTTCCCACTAGCTATCTACCTTACGTTTGGTAGTGTATATATGTCCATGCCGCTCTTTCACTTTGTCACAGCTTACCCTTCCCCCTCCCCATATCCTCAAGTCCATGCTCTAGTAGGTCTGTGTCTTTATTCCTGTCTTACCCCTATGTTCTTGATGACATTTTTTTCTTAAATTCCATATATATGTGTCAGCATACAGTATTTGTCTTTCTCTTTCTGACTTACTTCACTCTGTATGACAGACTCTAGGTCCATCCACCTCATTACAAATAGCTCAATTTCATTTCTTTTTATGGCTGAGTAATATTCCATTGTATATATGTGCCACATCTTCTTTATCCATTCATCTGTTGATGGACACATAGGTTGCTTCCATGTCCTGGCTATTGTAAATAGAGCTGCAATGAACATTTTGGTACATGACTCTTTTTGAATTATGGTTTTCTCAGGGTATATGCCCAGTAGTGGGATTGCTGGGTCATATGGTAGTTCTGTTTGTAGTTTTTTAAGGAACCTCCATACCGTTCTCCATAGTGGCTGTACCAATTCACATTCCCACCAGCAGTGCAAGAGTGTTCCCTTTTTTCCACACCCTCTCCAGCATTTATTGTTTCTAGATTTTTTGATGATGGCCATTCTGACTGGTGTGAGATGATATCTCATTGTAGTTTTGATTTGCATTTCTCTAATGAGTAAAGACGTTGAGCATCGTTTCATGTGTTTGTTGGCAGTCTGTATATCTTCTGTGGAGAAATGTCTATTTAGGTCTTCTGCCCATTTTTGGATTGGGTTGTTTGTTTTTTTGCTATTGAGCTGCATGAGCTGCTTATAAATTTTGGAGATTAATCCTTTGTCAGTTGCTTCATTTGCAAATATTTTCTCCCATTCTGAGGGTTGTCTTTTGGTCTTGTTTATGGTTTCCTTTGCTGTGCAAAAGCTTTTAAGTTTCATTAGGTCCCATGTGTTTATTTTTGTCTTTATTTCCATTTCTCTAGAAGGTGGGTCAAAAAGGATCTTGCTGTGATTTATGTCATAGAGTGTTCTGCCTATGTTTTCCTCTAGGAGTTTGATAGTGTCTGGCCTTACATTTAGGTCTTTAATCCATTTTGAGCTAATTTTTGTGTATGGTGTTAGGGAGTGATCTAATCTCATACTTTTACATGTCCCTGTCCAGTTTTCCCAGCACCACTTATTGAAGAGACTGTCCTTTCTCCACTGTATATTCCTGCCTCCTTTATCAAAGATAAGGTGACCATATGTCCGTGGGTTTATCTCTGGGCTTTCTATCCTGTTCCATTGATCTATCTTTCTGTTTTTGTGCCAGTACCATACTGTCTTGATTACTGTAGCTTTGTAGTATAGTCTGAAGTCAGGGAGCCTGATTCCTCCAGCTCCGTTTTTCGTTCTCAAGATTGCTTTGGCTATTCGGGGTCTTTTGTGTTTCCATACAAATTGTGAAATTTTTTGTTCTAGTTCTGTGAAAAATGCCATTGGTAGTTTGATAGGTATTGCATTGAATCTGTAGATTGCTTTCGGTAGTAGAGTCATTTTCACAATGTTGATTCTTCCAATCCAAGAACATGGTACATCTCTCCATCTATTTGTATCATCTTTAATTTCTTTCATCAGTGTCTTATAATTTTCTGCATACAGGTCTTTTGTCTCCTTAGGTAGGTTTATTCCTAGATATTTTATTCTTTTTGTTGCAATGGTAAATGGGAGTGTTTCCTTGATTTCACTTTCAGATTTTTCATCATTAGTATATAGGAATGCCAGAGATTTCTGTGCATTAATTTTGTATCCTGCAACTTTACCAAATTCATTGATTAGCTCTAGTAGTTTTCTGGTAGCATCTTTAGGATTCTCTATGTATAGTATCATGTCATCTGCAAACAGTGACAGCTTTACTTCTTCTTTTCCCATTTGGATTCCTTTTATTTCCTTTTCTTCTCTGATTGCTGTGGCTAAAACTTCCAAAACTATGTTGAATAAGAGTGGTGAGAGTGGGCAACCTTGTCTTGTTCCTGATCTTAGTGGAAATGGTTTCAGTTTTTCACCATTGAGGACGATGCTGGCTGTGGGTTTGTCATATATGGCCTTTATTATGTTGAGGAAAGTTCCCTCTATGCCTACTTTCTGCAGGGTTTTTATCATAAATGGGTGTTGAATTTTGTCAAAAGCTTTCTCTGCATCTATTGAGATGATCATATGGTTTTTCTCCTTCAGTTTGTTAATATGGTGTATCACGTTGATTGATTTGCGTATATTGAAGAATCCTTGCATTCCTGGAATAAACCCCACTTGATCAGGGTGTATGATCCTTTTAATGTGCTGTTGAATTCTGTTTGCTAGTATTTTGTTGAGGATTTTTGCATCTATGTTCATCAGTGATATTGGCCTGTAGTTTTCTTTCTTTGTGACATCCTTGTCTGGTTTTGGTATCAAGGTGATGGTGGCCTCGTAGAATGAGTTTGGGAGTGTTCCTCCCTCTGCTATATTTTGGAAGAGTTTGAGAAGGATAGGTGTTAGCTCTTCTCTAAATGCTTGATAGAATTCGCCTGTGAAGCCATCTGGTCCTGGGCTTTTGTTTGTTGGAAGATTTTTAATCACAGTTTCAATTTCAGTGCTTGTGATTGGTCTGTTCATATTTTCTATTTCTTCCTGATTCAGTCTTGGCAGGTTGTGCATTTCTAAGAATTTGTCCATTTCTTCCAGGTTGTCCATTTTATTGGCATAGAGTTGCTTGTAGTAATCTCTCATGATCTTTTGTATTTCTGCAGTGTCAGTTGTTACTTCTCCTTTTTCATTTCTAATTCTATTGATTTGAGTCTTCTCCCTTTTTTTCTTGATGAGTCTGGCTAATGGTTTATCAATTTTGTTTATCTTCTCAAAGAACCAGCTTTTAGTTTTATTGATCTTTGCTATCGTTTCCTTCATTTCTTTTTCATTTATTTCTGATCTGATTTTTATGATTTCTTTCCTTCTGCTAACTTTGGGATGTTTTTGTTCTTCTTTCTCTAATTGCTTTAGGTGCAAGGTTAGGTTGTTTATTCGAGATATTTCCTGTTTCTTAAGGTGGGATTGTATTGCCATAAACTTCCCTCTTAGAACTGCTTTTGCTGCATCCCATAGGTTTTGGGTCGTCGTGTCTCCATTGTCATTTGTTTCTAGGTATTTCTTGATTTCCTCTTTGATTTCTTCAGTGATCACTTCGTTATTAAGTAGTGTATTGTTTAGCCTCCATGTGTTTGTATGTTTTACAGCTCTTTTCCTGTAATTGATATCTAGTCTCATAGCATTGTGGTCGGAAAAGATACTTGATACAATTTCAATTTTCTTAAATTTACCAAGGCTTGATTTGTGACCCAAGATATGATCTATCCTGGAGAATGTTCCATGAGCACTTGAGAAAAATGTGTATTCTGATGTTTTTGGATGGAATGTCCTATAAATATCAATTAAGTCCATCTTGTTTAATGTATCATTTAAAGCTTGTGTTTCCTTATTTATTTTCATTTTGGATGACCTGTCCATTGGTGAAAGTGGGGTGTTAAAGTCCCCTACTATGATTGTGTTACTGTCTATTTCTCCTTTTATGGCTGTTAATATTTCCCTTATGTATTGAGGTGCTCCTATGTTTGGTGCATAAATATTTACAATTGTTATATCTTCTTCTTGGATTGATCCCTTGATCATTATGTAGTGTCCTTCTTTGTCTCTTCTAGTAGTCTTTATTTTAAAGTCTATTTTGTCTGATATGAGAATTGCTACTCCAGCTTTCTTTTGGTTTCCATTTGCATGGAATATCTTTTTCCATCCCCTTACTTTCAGTCTGTATGTGTCTCTAGGTCTGAAGTGGGTCTCTTGTAGACAGCATATATATGGGTCTTGTTTTTGTATCCATTCAGCCACTCTGTGTCTTTTGGTGGGAGCATTTAGTCCATTTACATTTAAGGTAATTATTGATATGTATGTTCCTATTCCCATTTTCTTAATTGTTTTGGGTTCGTTATTGTAGTTCTTTTCCTTCTGTTGTGTTTCTTGCCTAGAGAAGTTCCTTTAGCATTTGTTGTAAAGCTGGTTTGGTGGTGCTGAACTCTCTCAGCTTTTGCTTGTCTGTAAACGTTTTAATTTCTCCATCAAATCTGAATGAGATCCTTGCTGGGTAGAGTAATCTTGGTTGCAGGTTTTTCTCCTTCATCACTTTAAGTATGTCCTGCCACTCCCTTCTGGCTTGTAGAGTTTCTGCTGAGAGATCAGCTGTTATCCTGATGGGGATTCCCTTGTGTGTTATTTGTTGTTTTTGCCTTGCTGCTTTTAATATGATTTCTTTGTGTTTAATTTTTGACAGTTTGATTAATATGTGTCTTGGTGTATTTCTCCTTGGATTTATTCTGTATGGGACTCTCTGTGCCTCCTGGACTTGATTAACTATTTCCTTTCCCATATTAGGGAAGTTTTCAACTATAATCTCTTCAAATATTTTCTCAGTCCCTTTCTTTTTCTCTTCTTCTTCTGGAACCCCTATAATTCGAATGTTGGTGCGTTTAATGTTGTCCCAGAGGTCTCTGAGACTGTCCTCTGTTCTTTTCATTCTTTTTTCTTTATTTTGCTGTGCAGCAGTTATTTCCACTATTTTATCTTCCACCTCACTTATCCGTTCTTCTGCCTCAGTTATTCTGCTATTGATCCCATCTAGAGTATTTTTTATTTCATTTATTGTGCTTTTAATCGATGCTTGATTCGTCTTTAGTTCTTCTAGGTCCTTGTTAACTGTTTCTTGCATTTTGTCTATTCTATTTCCAAGATTTTGGATCATCTTTACCATCATTATTCTGAATTCTTTTTCAGATAGACTGCCTATTACCTCTTCATTTGTTAGGTCTGGTGGGTTTTTATCTTGCTCCTTCTCCTGCTGTGTGTTTTTCTGTCTTCTCATTTTGCTTATGTTACTGTGTTTGGGGTCTCCTTTTTGCAGGCTGCAGGTTTGTAGTTCCCGTTGTTTTTGGTGTCTGTCCCCAGTGGCTAAGGTTGGTTTAGTGGGTTGTGTAGGCTTCTTGGTGGAGGGGACTACTGCCTGTGTTCTGGTGGATGAGGCTGGATCTTGTCTTTCTGGTGGGCAGGTCCACGTCTGGTGGTGTATTTTGGGGTGTCTGCGGACTTTTTATGATTTGAGGCAGCCTCTCTGCTAATGGGTGGCGTTGTGTTCCTGTCTTGTTAGTTGTTTGGCATAGGGTGTCCAGCACTGTAGCTTGCTGGTCGTTGAGTGAAGCTGGGTGCTGGTGTTGAGATGGAGATCTCTGGAAGATTTTCGCCGTTTGATATTATGTGGAGCTGGGAGGTCTCTTGTGGACCAGTGTCCTGAAGTTCGCTCTCCCACCTCAGAGGCACAGCACTGACTCCTGGCTCCTCAATTTGGGATGATTTGTTGTCTATTCATGTATTCCACAGATGCAGGGTACATGAAGTTGATTGTGGAGCTTTAATCCGCTGCTTCTGAGGCTGCTGGGAGAGGTTTCCCTTTCTCTTTGTTCTCACAGCTCCTGGGTCTCAGCTTTGGATTTGGCCCCGCCTCTGCGTGTAGGTCGCCGGAGGGCGTCTGTTCTTCGCTCAGACAGGACAGGGTTAAAGGAGCAGCCTCTTCGGGGACTCTGGCTCACTCAGGCCGGGCGGGAGGGAGGGGCACAGAGTGCGGGGCGAGCCTGCAGCGGCAGAGGTAGGCGTGACGTTGCACCAGCCTGAGGTGCGCTGTGCGTTCTCCCAGGGAAGCCGCCCCTGGATCTCGGGACCCCGGCAGTGGCGGGCTGCACAGGCTCCCGGAAGGGCGGTGTGGACAGTGACCTGCGCTCGCACGCAGGCTTCTTGGCGGCGGCAGCAGCAGCCCCAGCGTCCCACGCCCGTCTCTGAGCTCCGCGCTTTCAGCCGCGATTCGCGCCCGTCTCTGGAGCTCCTTTACGCGGCGCTCTTAATCCCCTCTCCTCGCGCACCAGGAAACCAAGAGGGAAGAAAAAGTCTCCTGCCTCTTCGGCAGCTCCAGAGTTTTCCCGGACTCCCTCCCGGCTAGCTGTGGCACATTAGCCCCCTTCAGGCTGAGTTCTCGCCGCCAGTCCCAGTCCTCTCCCTGCGCTCTGACCGAAGCCCGAGCCTCAGCTCCAGCGCCGCCCGCCCCGGCGGGGGAGCAGACAAGCCTCTCGGGCTGGTGAGTGCCGCTCGGCACCGCTCTTCTGTGCGGGAATCTCTCTGCTTTGCCCTACCCAGGTATGTGGGGAGTTTCTTGCCTTTTGGGAGGTCTGGGGTCTTCTGCCAGCGTTCAGTAGGTGTTCTGTAGGAGTTGTTCCACGTGTAGCTGTATTTCTGGTGTATCTGTGGGGAGGAAGGTGATCTCCGCGTCTTACTCTTCCGCCATCTTACCTGGAAGTCCCAGGTTTCACTTTTATATTTAAATTGAAAAATGACAACTAAATATTTTTTTCCCAGAAGAAAAGAAAATCTGATCAAAGAAAACCTTCTTAATATCAATTACTTTTGCCTCTTATGTGGGCATGCAAGACACTAACCAGAATAGAAAAATAATTTTTAATTATCCATGAAAATACAAATAAGCATAATAAATCCAGCATTGTTAGCCCTCAGCCTTCACCCAGTACTACTGCTGCCCCACCAGCTTAAAGTGCCATAACTTTGTTAATTAATCTCATGAGCAAATAAAATTAATAAGTGACAAAGTTATTCTTAAACTACTGTTCCCAGAACAGTGGGAAGAGGAACTATACTGAATTATTTTAAAGCCAAAAAAATATATATGCATTTATTTATTCACTGTCATATTTAACACGTTATTTTTTTTAAATTAATTAATTTATTTGGCTGCATTGGGTCCCCATTGCTGTGTGCAGGCTTCCTCTAGTTGTGGTGAGCGGGGGCCACTCCTCGTTGCAGCACGTGGGCCTCTCATTGTGGTGGCCTCCCCCATTGCAGAACACCGGCTCTAGGTGAACGGGCTCAGTAGTTGTGGCTCATGGGCTCTAGAGAGCAGGCTCAGCAGTTGTGGCGCACGGGTCTAGTTGCTCCACGGCATGGGATCCTCCCAGACCAGGGCTCGAAACCTGCACTGGCAGGCGGATTCCCAGCCACTGTGCCACCAGGGAAGCCCAACACTTGTTATTGATACTAATCATGTGCTGGGCACTGAGCTGAGTCCTGAGTGTATGAAGATAGAGTTCTTTTCCTAAAAGAGCATGCTGTCTAATATAAAGCTAGACCAGTAAACAAAGGACTACATATGATAATGCTAATATGAGGCTTTGAGAAGGAAGATACAGTGACAGCCTACATACATGCACTTTCCCCCCAGGGCTTTGCACAGGGAGTGTTTAGACTGATTCCTGAATGGAGAGTAGAAGTTTAACCAATGTTTGACCAGTAGACAATCAGTAGAGGGCTATTTCAGAGTAAGAAGCATGTGCACAGCCAAGAGGTGTGAAGGAACAAAGTGAAGTCACTTCTAGGGGCACCAAGAGATATGAGAGGAAACACAGCTGGAGAAGTGGACAAGATGCCAGGTCACAAAAGGCCTTGTATGCACACAAATATGAATGCTATGGACTAGGCAATGGAGAAATATTGGAAAGTTTAAGAAGTGGAGTAATATGATCTAATTTGCATTTTAGAATCATAATTCTTGGTGTCGATGGTAAGACATCATGGTGGATAAAGTGGAGAAGGAGAAGGCTAGAGCAAAGGAGACCCTCTGAAGTGTTATTACAATAGTCTGTGTGACAGGTGACAAGAACCAATTCAGATGGAGATGGAGAGGAGGGAACAAATGCAAGAAGTAGTCAAGAAATGTGACTGATAGGATTTAGACTAAAAAGTTTCAAGGAGCAAAAGAAAAGGAAATTATAGGCTACACCTAAGCTATTGAGTTTTAGTGTTTTGGTAAATGACGGTACCAATAGTTGTGCGTTAGAGGTACAGTTAGGAACACATTTTGGACAACCTGAACTTGAGATGTCAGGGAAACAAAGATACAGTCCTGGATCTCAATAGAAAACTTTGATTCAGAGACACAGACATAGGTAGTATCAAATGTACCTAATACTGAACTCCAGAAAGAACAACCAGAATGATTATACAGGGAAAGAAACAAGGGCTAAGACAGAAATGTGGGATCCATAGATATTAAAGAAACCAGAAGAGAAAGAGGATTCAGCAAAGATTAGAAAAAGGATTTAAGAGAAAAAAGTAAGTTTAGAGAGTGTGAACGAAAGCCATGGAAGCAGTTGGAACTCACACTGAGGATATCTCAAAGCTGATATGCCACAATGGGTAACTGTGACCTGCACATGTCCTCACAGTGTTCCCATACTAAACACACTGCAAAGTAACATTTCATTTACCATCTGAAGAAGCAAACATAGTTTATGGCTCAGTCTCCCACCATGGGTCTGAAATCTTTGCACAAAAATAGTAACTCCAAGCTTTTCAACTGCTGAGCCAGTGTACTTTATTAGGTCTGGCAGTAGGCTAGAATTGTGGGCACCTGCATTCCAGTCTTATTTATGATATAAAAAGCTTTATACTAACACATAACTTCTCTGTTACCTGAATTCTCTGTGGATTTCTTTCCATTCTTTAAAAGACACCCTAGAAAATGGACAGTTGATAAGTCAAGAAGGGTTATTAGGATTTTCCTGGTAATAACTCTAGTTTAAAGGTCTTAGAAGTTTTATAATATAATTGAAACAGAGATAGTATGGGACATATTTATTCATTGATAATTTGGCATGCTGCTCCTCCATCCTAACTATTCCTTTTCCCATAGAAATAATTTAGACAAACTAATAAGTAATAAAAATAAGAAGAGGAAGAAAAAAGTAGTTGTTTCAAAACTGAAGCACTGTCATTCAAGTCCTCAATTAAATATAATTAAATGCCTTTTGTTCAGACTTGACCATCTACCCTCTATTACCTTTTCCCTTTTCACTACATTTATTTCACATCACTTTCTACCTAAATCTCTCCACTCATGAAAAGTTAATTTGTTAATATTCCTCTCCTACCAAACCTTATCTTTTTCATATACATTCTTTGGGTAGATGATCTCTTTTGTTTGGAATCTCTACCCAATGGGTCAGTCAACTTTCCAATAGGAAGTCAAAAGTATAAAGTTGACCAGATATAACAGACAGGATGCACCAGGTTATACTGAAGTAACAAATAACCCCAACATTTCAGTAGCTTACAACAGCAAAGGTATATTTCTCACCCAGACTACATTTCCATTGTGGTTTGGCTGGGGGCCTGCTCCATGAACTTTTCTGGATCCAGGTGAGCAGTGTCTATATGGTATTTTCTCCATTATGGTAGCAAATAAAAAGAAAATCTTGCAAAGAACAAAGTGGTTCTTAAAATTCTTGCCTGAAAGAGAAACTTTTTAGCCAAAGAAAATTACACAGTCCAAATTGACTTCATTGTGGCAGGAAAGTGTATTTCACCAAGGGAGTGAAGTGTTGATAATAAAAAGTAATTCAGGGCTTCCCTGGTGGCGCGGTCGTTGAGAGTCTGCCTGCCGATGCAGTGGACGCGGGTTCGTGCCCCGGTCTGGGAAGATCCCACATGCCCCAGAGTGGCTGGGCCCGTGAGCCATGGCCGCTGGGCCTGCGCGTCCGGAGCCTGTGCTCCGCAGCCGGAGAGGCCACAACAGTGAGAGGCCCACATACCGCAAAAAAAAAAAAAAAAAAAAAAAAAAAAGTAATTCAACTTAGCACACATCTTCTCTTGGACATTTTCCTTGCTCTTCTTTTAGGGTTTTGTTTTCTTTTGTTTAACTTATCCTACTTGCTCTTTCAAGTGCGCTAATCCTGATCTATTGTATTCTACCCTTACTATAGGATAAAAAAAATCTTGTCATATGCCTCTTTGTGAATTGTATTTGCTATTTTACAAATTACCAGGTCATATGTTTTGTGCAATATTTTAATAAATGTATGGATATGCTTTCCATAAAGATTTATAAATGGAGCTTGTATGTTAATTATATTTAGCCTTTGTCCATCACAAGTTTTTATGAATTGCTGATTTCACTTAAAATTCATAAATAAAATTTATTGTATTTAGTATTATTTTAGTTAGTCATGTAGTTTTAAAATAATTTTTGTGTTATGTTGGAGTATAGTTGATTAATAATTGTAAGTTTCAGGTGTACAGCAAAGTGATTCATTTACACATATACATGTATCTATTTTTCAATTTTTTCCCCATTTATGTTATTACAGAGTATTGAACAGAGTTCCCTGTTCTATATATTAGGTTCTTGTTAGTTATCTGTAAAATTTATATAGAGCAATGTGTACACGTCAATCCCAAATTCCCAATCTCTCCTTCCCCCCACCGACCCTTCCCCTCTGGTAACCAAAGTTTGTTCTCTAAGTCTGTGAATCTGCTTCTGTTTTATAAATAAGTTCATTTCTTTCATATTTTTAAAGTTCTGCATATAAGCAATATATGATATTTGTCTTTCTCCATCTGACCTACTTCACTTAGTATGATAATCTCAAGGTCCATCCATGTTACTGCAAATGGCATTATTTCATTCTTTTAATGGCTGAGTAATATTCCATTGTATATATGTACCATACCTTCTTTATCCATTACTCTGTTGATGGACATTTAGGTCACTTTCATGTCTTGGCTATTGTAAACAGGGTTGCAATGAGCATTGGGGTGCATGTTTCTTTTGAATTGTGGTCCTCTCTGGATATATGCCCAGGAGTGGGATTGCTGGATCATATGGTAGTTCTATTTTCAGTTTCTTAAGGAGCCTCCATACTGTTCTCCATAGTGGCTGTACCAATTTACATTCCCACCAAAAGTGTAGGAGGATTCCCTTTTCTCCACACCCTCTCCAGCACTTGTAGACTTTTTGATGATGGCCATTCTGACTGGTGAGAGATGATAACTCATTGTAGTTTTGATTTGCATTTCTCTAATAATTAGCAAGATTGAGCATCTTTTCATCTGCCTCTTGGCCAAATGTATGTCATCTTTAGAGAAATGTCTGTTTAGTTCTTCTGTCCATTTTTTGATTGGGTTGATTGTTTTCATGTTGTTTTTCTTTTTCTTTTTGATACTCAGCTGCATGAGCTGTTTGTAAATTCTGGAGATTAATCCCTTGTCAGTTACCTCATTTGCAAATATTTTCTCCCATTCTGTGGGTTGTCTTTTCTTTTTTTTTTTTTTTAAATACAACACTTTTTTAAAAATTATTTATTTATTTATATATGGCTGCGTTAGGTCTTCGTTGCTGTGCACGGGCTTTCTCTAGTTGGCAACAATCAGGGGCTACTCTTCGTTGCGGTGCACAGGCTTCTCATTGTGGTGGCTTCTCTTGTTGTGGAGCACGGGCTCTAGGCACACGGACTTCAGTAGTAGTGGCATTCGGGCTCAGTAGTTGTGGCTCACAGGCTCTAGAGCTCAGGCTCAGTAGTTGCAGCGCATGGGCTTAGTTACTGCATGGCATGTGGGGTCTTCCTGGACTAGGGCTCGAACCCATGTCCCCTGCATTGACAGGCAGATTCTTAACCACTGTGCCACCAGGGAAGTCTGGGTTCTCTTTTCGATTTGTTGTGGTTTCCTTTGTTGTGCAAGAGCTTTAGAGTAAAATTAGGTCCAATTCGTGTATTTTTATTTTTATTCCCACTAGTCTAGGAGATGGATCAAAAAAGATACTGCTGCTATTTATTGTAAAAGAGTGTTCTGCCTGTGTTTTCCTCTAAGAGTTTTATAGTATCCAGTCTTACATTTATGTATTTAATCAATTTTTAATTTATTTTTCTGTATGGTGTTAAAGAATGTTCTAACTTCATTCTTTTACATGTAGCTGTCCAGTTTTCCCAGCACTACTTATTGAAGAGACCGTCTTTTCTCCATTGTACAGTCTTACCTCCTTTGTCGTTGATTAATTGACCATAAGGGTGTGGGTTTATTTCTGGGGTTTCTATCCTGTTCCATAGGTCTATATTTCCATTTTTGTGCCAGTACCATACTATTTTGATGACTGTAGCTTTGAAGTATAGTCAGAAGTCAGGGAGCCTGATTCCTCCAGTTTTATTTTTCTTTCTCAAGATTGCTTTGGTTATTTGGGGTCTTTTGTGTCTCCATACAAATTTTAAGATTTTTTTGTTCTAGTTCTGGGAAAAATGCCATGGATAATTTGATAGGGATTGCATTGAATCTGTAGATTGCTTTGGGTACTATAGTCATTTTCACAATGTTGATTCTTCCAATCCAAGAACATGGTCTGTCTTTCTATCTGTTTGTCTCATCTTCGATTTCTTTCATCAGCATCTTATAGTTTTTGGAGTACAGAACTTTTGCCTCCTTAGCAATTTTATCACTAGGTATTTTATTCTTTTGATGCAGTGGTAAATGGGATTGTTTCTTTAATTTCTCTTTCTGATCTTTTGTTGTTAGTGTATAGGAATGCAAGAGATTTCTGTGTATTAATTTTGTAACCTGCAACTTTACCAAATTCGTTGATGAGCTCTATAGCTTTCTGGTAGGATCGTTGAGATTTTCTGTATATAGCAGCATGTGATCTGGAAAGAGTGACAGTTTTACTTCTTGTTTTCCAATTTAGATCCCATTTATCTATATTTCCACTCTGATTGCTACGGCTTGGACTTCCAAATCTATGTTGAGTAAAAGTGGCGAGAGTGGACATTCTTCTCTTTTTCCTGATTTTAGAGGAAATGCTTTCAGATATTCACCATTGATAATGATGTTAGCTCTACGTTTGTCATATATGGCCTTTATTATGTGGGAATATGTTCCCTCTATGCCCACTTTCTGGAGAGTTTTTTTATCATAAATGGCTGTTGAATTTTGTCAAAAGCTTTTTCTGCATCTGTTGAGATGATCATATGGTTTTTATTCTTCAATTTGTTGATGTGGTGTATCACACTGATTAATTTGTGTATATTGAATAATCCTTGCATCCCTAGGATAAATCCCACTTGATCATGTTGTATGGTCCTTGTAATGTATTGTTGGATTCTGTTTGCTAGTATTTTGTTGAGGATTTTTGCATCTATGTTCATCAGTGATATTGGTCTGTAATTTTCTTTTTTCATGGTATCTTTGTCTGGTTTTGGCATTAGGGTGATGGTGGCCTCATAGAATGGGTATGGGAGTTTTCCTTCCT
The DNA here is from genome assembly GCF_025265405.1 of Mesoplodon densirostris. Taxonomy (NCBI): domain Eukaryota; kingdom Metazoa; phylum Chordata; class Mammalia; order Artiodactyla; family Ziphiidae; genus Mesoplodon; species Mesoplodon densirostris. Next base: position 44,115,628 of record NC_082674.1, read on the forward strand.
CTGCAATTTTTTGGAATAGTTTCAGAAACGTAGGTGTTACCTCTTCTCTAAAATGTTTGATAGAATTTGCCTGTGAAGCCATCTGGTCCTGGACTCTTGTTTGTTGGGAGTTTTTTAATCAGTTTCAAATTCAGTACTTGTGATTAGTCAGTTCATATTTTCTAGTTCTTCCTGGTTCAGTCTTGGAAAGTTGTAGCTTTCTAAGAATTTGTCCATTTCTGTCAGGTTGTCCAATTTTGGGGCACATAGTTGCTTATAGTAGTCTCTTATGATCCTTTGTATTTCTGTGATGTGTGTTGTAACTTTTTTCATTTCTAATTTCATTGATTTGAGTCCTCACCCGTTTTTTCTTGATGAGTCTGGCTAAAGAATTATAAATTTTGTTTATCTTGTCAAAGAACCAGTTTTTAGTTTCATTGATCTTTGCTATTGTGTTCTTCATCTCTATTTCATTTATTTCTGCTCTGATCATTATGATTTCTTTCCTTCTACTAACTTTGGATTTTGTTGGTTCTTCTTTCTCTAGTTGCTTTAGGTGTAATGTTAGGTTGTTTATTTGAGATTTTTCTTGTTTCCTGAGGTAAGATTGTATTACTATAAACTTCCCTCTTAGAACTGCTTTTGCTGCATCCCATAGGTTTTGGATTGTCGTCCTTTTGTTTTCATTTTCCTCTTGCTATTTTTTTATTTCCTCTATGATGTCTTCAGTGATCCATTGGTTGTTTAGTAGCATATTGTTTATCATCCATGTCTTTGTGTTTTCTACATTTTTTTCCCTTGTAGTCAAATTCTAATCTCATAGAGTTGTGGTAGGAAAGGATATTTGATATGATTTCAATTTTCTTAAGTTTACCAAGGCTCACATTGTGGCCCAGCACATGATCAAACCTGGAGAATGTTCCATGTGCACTTGAGAACAGTGTGCATTCTGCTGCTATTGGATGCAAAGCTCTATAAAGATCAATTAAGTCCTTCTGGTCTAATATGTCATTTAAGGCCTGTGTTTCCTTATTGATCATCTGTCTAGATGATCTGTCCTTTGATGAAAGTGGGATGTTAAAATCCCCCACTATTATTGTGTTACTGTTGATTTCTCCTTTTATGGCTATTGATATTTGCCTTATATACTGAGGTGCTCGTATGCTGGGTGCATATATATTTACAATTGTTATATCTTCTTTTTGAATTGATCCCTTGATCATTATGTAGTGTCCTACTTTGTCTCTTGTAACAGTCTTTATTTTAAAGTCTATTTCATCTGTTATGACTATTGATACTCTAGCTTTCTTTTGATATCCTTTTGCATGGAATACCTTTTTCCATCCCCTCACTTTCAGTCTGTATGTGTCCCTAGATCTGAAATGGGTCTCTTGTAGATAGTATGTATACAGGTCTTGTTTTTGTATCCATTCAACCAGTCTATGTCTTTTGGTTGAACTATTTAATTCACTTATGTTTAAGGTAGTTATTGATATGTATGTTCTTATTGCCATTTTGTTAATTGTTTTGGATTTGTTTTTGTAGGTCTTTTTTCTTCCCTTCCTCTTTTGTTTTCTTCTCTTGTGATTTGATGACTAACTTTAGTGTTGTCTTTGGATTCCTTTTTCTTTTTTTTATGTATGTATCTACTGTAGATTTTTGGTTTCCTGTTACCATGAAGTTTTGCTATAGCAGTCTATATTTAAAGAAGATTGTTTTAAGTTGCTGGTCTTTTAATTTCGAATGCAATTCCAATATCCTGCGTTTGTGGTCTCCTTGTCTCACAGTTGTGGGTTTTGATATCATATTTGTATGTAGATGATTTCCTACCCTTACTCTATGTTTGATTTTACTGGTGAGCTTTTCCATTTGTAATTTACTTGTTTCTAGTTGTGGCCTTACCTTTTCCACCTAGAGAAGTTCCTTTAGCATTTGTTGCAAAGCTGGTCTGGTGGTGCTGAATTTTCTTAGCTTATGCTTGTCAGTAAAGCTTTTGGTTTCTCTGTCAATCTGAATGAGAGCCTTGCTGCGTAGAGTATTCTTGGTTGTAGGTTCTTCCCTTTCATCACTTTAAATCTATAGTGCCACTCCCTTCTGGTCTGCAGAATTACTGCTGAGAAATCAGCTGATTAAGTTATGGAAATTCACTTGTATGTTACTTGTTTTTTTCCCTTGTTGCTTTTAATATTTTTTATCTTTAATTTTTGTCATTTTGATTACTATGTGTCTCAGCATGTTCCTCCTTGGAATTATCCTGCCTGGGACTCCCTGCACTACCTGGACTTGGGTGATTGTTTCCTTTTCCATGTCAGAGAAGTTTTCATCTATTATCTCTTCACTTATTTTCTCAGGTCCTTTCTCTCTCTCTTCTCCTTCTGTGACCCTTATAAAGTAAATGTTGGTGCATTTAATATTGTCTCAGAGGTCTCTTAGACCGTCCTCATTTCTTTTCATTCTTTTTCCTTTATACTGTTCTGTGGCAGTGATTTCCACCATTCTGTCTTCAATCTCACTTATCTGTTCTTCTGCCTCACTTATTCTGCTATTGATTCCTTCTAGTGTATTTTTCATTTCAGTTATTTGTTCATTTCTGTTTATTTTGGTCTTCTAGGTCTTTGTTAAACATTTCTTGTATCTTGTTGATCTGTGCATCCATTCTTTTCCTGAGATCTTGGATCATCTTTACTATCATTACTCTGAATTGTGTTTCAGGTAGTTTGCCTATCTCCACTTCACTTAGTTGTTCTTCTGGGGTTTTCTCTTGTTCCTTTATATGGAACATATTTCTCTGCTGTCTCATTTTGTCTAACTTTCTGTGATTGCAGTTTCCATTCCACAGGCTGCAGGGTTGTAGTTTTCCTTGTTTCTGCTGTCTGCCCCCTGGTGGATGAGGCTATCTAACAGGCTTGTGCAGGCTTCCTGGTGAGAGGGATTGGTTCCTGCCCACTGGTGGGTGGAGCTAAGCCTTGTCCCTCTGGTGGGCAGGGCTGCACCAAGTGGCATGTCTAGAGGGATGTGGGCTCAGGAAGACTTTTTAAGCAGCCCGTCTGCTGATGGGTGGGGCTATGTTCCTGCCTGCTGGTTGTTTGGCCTGAGGCATCCCAGCACTGGAGCCTGCAGGCTGTTGGGTGGGGCCAGGTCTCGGTAAGAAAATGGCAGCCTCCAGAAGGGCTCACCCCAATGAGTATTCCCCAGAACTACTGCCACCAGTGTCTTTGTCTCCACAATGAGCCATAGCCACCCCCCTACCTCTGCAGGAGACCCTCCAATACTAACAGGGTGGTCTGACCAGTCTCTTATGAGATTGCTGCTTTTTTCCCTGAGTCCTGGTGCTCGAGATTTTGTGTGTCCCCTCTAAGGGTGGCGTTTCTCTTACACCCAGTCCTGTGGAATTCCTGTGATCAACCTTAGTTGGCCTTCAAAGCCAGATTCTCTGGGGGCTCCTCCTCCTGATGCCAGACCCCCCAGGCTGGGGAGACTTATGTGGGGTTCAGAACTTCCACTCCTCTGGGAGAACTTCTATAATATAATTATTTTCCAGCTCGTGGGTCACCCAACTGGCCAGTGTGGGATTTGATTTTATCATGATTGCACTCTCCTTACCATGTTGTTGTGGCCTCTTGTCTATCTTTGGATGCAAGGTATCTTTTTTTGGTAGGTTCTAGCATTTTATTTTTGATGGTTATTCAGCAGGTAGTTGTGATTTTGGTGTTTTCATAAGAAGTGGTAAGATCACATCCTCTACTCTGCCATTGTGTCTCCATCCACTAGTTATGTATTTTAAATGAGCCAAAGTAAGTCATTTTCTTAAGGTTTATATATTTGTTATTATGTTAGAAAGTCTTCTAACTCCAGACCACACAGTCTTCTACTTGTATTTTTCTTCTAGTAATTTTATGGCTTTACTTTTATATTCAAATCTTTAACCTGTCTGAAATTTATGGTAACATATATTATACAGTAGAGATCTAATTTTATTTTTTTGGCCAAATAGCAGCTCTTGTCTAATACTGTCAATCTATTTCCCCCACTAATTTGGCTCATAGTCATTATACAGTAAATCTTGATATGTATACTTAAATGTGGCCATGACCTTTATTCTATTTTACTAATTGTTCATTCCTGTACTAGCATTATGACTTTATAATGTATATTAATATTTGATAGGACAAGATTCCTTACCATTTAAAAAATGTCTATACCATATTCTCATTCATTCAAAATAAATATTTAGGATCAAATTTATCTACTTGAATTTTTATTTTGAATTAATTATATCTATAGATTAATTTAGAGAGAATGGACATATTAAGCCTCATATTTCAAGATGCATCTTTCTAATTATTAATTTTTTCATTCAAGTTCTTTATAGTTTTCTTTCTATCAGCTCTTTACATTTCTTATTAGTAGCTCCTTAGCCAGGTATTTCAAATGTTTGTTCTATTTTGATCAGATATTTTTATGGTTTTTGTTGCTGCTGTTGTTTACTATTATATTTTCTAACAGATAATAGCTTTCTTATATACAAGAAATAAATTTTATATACACATTAATTTCTTTATTAAATGTAGTGATTTTAATGATTTTTCAGTGGATTCTGGGTTTTCCAGTTAGACAATATTATTATCTTCAAATAATACTCTTGGATGAAACTTCCCCATATTTAGTTTTATTCTTATTGCATTGACTATGATGTTTAAGAGGCATTTTAGCATGTAACACTTCATCCCCAATCCATCCAATCAGTAGCTAAATGTTGCCAACTCTGGTTCTAAAATATCTCTCTCCTATATTTTATATCTGTCCTAATATAAGTCAGTCATCAAAACTAACTGATCTTTATGACTCCTAAGCATCTCCCTGTCTTGGGAGAATTCATTGACAGCAGGCCACACTCCAGGAAATTCTTCAGGTAGAAGGAAAAGGACACCTGAAAGAAAGTCATATTTTCATAGAGAAATACAGATTACTGGAAATGGTAAATATGTAGGTAAAAGACGGTTTAAAGAGAGAATATTAACAATGCTTTGTGGAGTTTATAACATATGTAGGAATAAAATATATAATAACAATGACACAAACAATAGAAGATGAAAAATGAAAGTATACTATTGCAAAGCTCTTATACTATGTGCAATGTGGTATATTATTATTTGCAGGTAGACTGTGATAACTTAGAGATAGATATGATAAAACCCAGAGCACTAATTCTCCAACTTTTTGATCTTAGAAAAACTTAGAGTCTTAAAATTATTTGGGACTCTAAAGAGCTTATTTATATTAGTTCTATCTCTCAGTATCTATCATACTATAAATTACTTTTTAAATATTTAAAAATAGTGATAAACTCATTATATGTTAACATACATAGAACATATTTTAATGAAAAAATACTGTGTCTAACAAAACAAAAGAGTACTTAAAAGTATCATTGCTTCAGTTTGAAAATTATTTTAATGTTGGCCTAATAGAAAATGAATAGATTTTCATATCTGCTGCAACTTTAATCTGTTGTAACATGACATGATGTATAGCTTCTGGAAAACCCCACCATACAAGAGAGAAAAAAATGCAAATAACTCTTAGTATCACTATGAAAACAGTTTGACCTCACAGATTCCTTTAGAAACTCAAGGACCTACAAAAGCCTCTGCCCAAGAGTAAAAACTAAAGAAACTAGTGAATCCATTGTAATCCTAAAAATCACTTAATGCAAAAAAAAAAAAAAAGTGGGGAAAAATGAATAAATAGAGTACAGATGAGACAAATAAGAAACAAATAGAAACATGGTAGATTCAAATCATAATGGTAATAACATCACATATAAATGGATAAAACATTAACAGGATAGAGTTGTCAGACTTTATAAAAATTCAAGACCCAACTATAGCTAAAAACAACTCACTCTAAACATATAGATATAAAAATTACAGGTAAAAGGATGGAAAAAGAAAAACATGCAAACACACTAATCAAGAAAAGTACCTATCTTAATGTCAGATAAAATAGACTTCAGAATAAAGATATTACTTATTATTTATCAACTTCCTACTTATCAAATGAAATACAGCTGATCCTCATTATTTGTGGATTCACTTCCTGGCTAAAATTTATTTTTAATCCCCAAATCAACATTCCCCATACTTTCGTGGTCATTTGTGGACTTGTGAGGAATGGGGGCAAATTTTGGCCTTCCAACATACACATTCCCAGCTGAGGTTGAACAAAGCAATGCTCTGCCTACTTTTTCCAGTTCTCATATCGTGATGGCCAGAGTAAAGAGAGAGCAGAAGGCAGTGAGATGTAGTGCAAGAAGATCCATCTCTGGGGTCAGATAGACAGGGTTTAAATCCCAGCTCTGGCATATGTTAATGGGGCAGCCTCAGGCAAGTCACTTCACGTTTTTGAGTCTCATTTTTTTCTTTTGTAAAATAAAAGAAGAATCTACCATGCCATGTTGTTTTTTTAGCATTTAAGATTATAATCTATGTCCTACATGTACATATGTGTATATATTTTCTCTGGGAGTGTATTTTCAGTATTCACTAATTCAGTGTTCACGGTGACATTATAGAACATAACTACCATGAATAATAAGAATTGACTGTACATTTAAAAGCTTCACTTCTTTAAGAAGAAATACAAATCCTAAATGGCTATGCACCTAAAATTAGTGCTTCAAAATACAAGAAACAAAAACTAACGGACATGTAAGGAGATACAAATAAATCCATAAGGGCTAGAAATTTCAAAATCCTCCTTCAGTAATTTGTAAAGCAAGTAGGCACAAAGTAAGTATGAATCTAATTGACATTTTAGTACACTCCACTCAACAACTAGAGAATACACACATTCCTTCCAAATGCACATGAAACATTCTCCAAGATAGACATGTGCTGGTCCATAAACAATTTTCAATAAATTTAAAAGGATTATAATCATGCAAAGTGTTTTCTTTGACAACAAATGAATTGTATTAGTAATCAGTAACAAAAATATCTGGAATATCCCTTAGTATATGGATATTAATCAACAACACACTTCTAAAAAAATGGGTAAATAAAGAAATCTCACACATAATTAGAAGTTATTTTGGACTGAATGAAAATAAAAATACACCAAATCAAAATTTGTAGGATGAATTTAAAATAGCACTCACAGGATGTTTATAGCTTTAGATTCTTATATTAGAAAAGAGGAAAGATCTAAACTCAGTTTTCTAAACTTCCACTTTATAAGCTAGAAAAGGAAGAGAAAATTAAACTCAAAGTAAGTAGAAGGAATAAAATAAGAGCAGATATCAATGAAAGAGAAAAGAGACAGAAAAACACTAGAGAAAAAGATACCAAAAACTTCTCCATAGAAAAGAGTAACCTCAAGCTAGATTGAACAAGAAAATTAAAAAAAAAAAAAAGGAGAGAACACAAAATCTACCAATACCAAGAAGAATGCAAGAGGGGAAACCACTAGCAATCCTACACACATTAAAATAAGACAATATTATGAAAAATTTATGTCAATAAATTTAAAAATGTAAATGAAGTGGACAACTTTGAAAGGCACAAATGACCAAAACAAACTCAAGACATAGTAGAACTATATAGCTAAAGAACCAAATTCATAAATAAAAGCTCCCCCCAAAACACACACACTCATAAAACCCTTCAGACACAGAGGCTTTGTTGATGAATTCTATTATACACTTAAAAAAATACTAATTCTATGCAAACTGTTTCAGAATATGGAGGAAAAACAAGCCCTTCCCAACTTATTCCATGAGGCCAGTGCTACTCTGATACCAAAATCAGAAAAGGATATTATTACAAGAAAAGAAATTTCAGAACAATTACTTCGTGAACATAGATACAAAAGTCTTTAACAGTTAGCAAATTGGATCCAGCAATATACAAAAAGGCTAATATGTCATGAACAAGTGGGATTTATTCAAGTAGTACAGGTTTGGTTTGATATATGAAAATTGAATATGATCCTCCATATTAACACAATAAAGAGAAAAACTGCATGACTGCTCCAATATACAGCATACATAAGAATTTTTTTGAAAAATTCAGCACCCATTTATAAAAACCCTCAGCAGACTAGGAATAGAAAATAATACCCTCAATCCCATAAAAGGCATCTGTAAAATGCCTACAGCTAGTAACAGTTGTTAAAGGGAAAAGACTCAATGCTTTCTCCCTAAGTCTGGGAACAAGACTATTCTGTCCACTCTCAGTACTTCTGTTCAACATAGGTTTAGAGGTCCTAGCCAGTGCAACTGAGAAAGAAAAGAAAAGTCATACAGGTTGGAAATTAAGAAGTTAAACTCCTTTTATTCATAGACAACATGATCATGTGTATTAAAAAAATTAAGAAATTTTCAAAAAAGTTACTAGAATAGCAAAGTCAAAGAATAAAATGAAGAGTTATGTTTCTAGAAATTGACAAGATAACCTTAAATTTATGTAGAAATGCAAAAGATGTAGAAGAGCCAAAACAATTTTGAAGAAGAAAACAAATTTGGAGGACATAAACAATCTGATTTCAAGAGTTACTCTAAAGCTACAGTAATTAAGACAAAAGATATGCACTAAAGTAAATATTAAAGGACATTCAATATTTGAATAATGAACCTAGATAGAATCATGGCGGTTCAGGAAGGAATGAGAATTATGGAAAGGATAATATGTGGCTAAATTTAAATGGCCATTAACTGTGTAAAATAATAAAAATGTTGCCTTGTGATATATAGACATATGTATAATAAATTATATGACAAAAAACAGCAAAAGCCTAATTAGGAGTAGGAGGAGAAGTGGTAAAAACACTATTTTTTTTAGAATAAGTCAGAAATGCATGTTGTAAAATTTAGGGCAACCAATACAAATAGTAAACAAATGTAGAACTAACAAGCCCATAGGGGAAAATTAAAACATTTACAATAACCTATAAAATAAGAAAATGACCATGGCAAAAGGAACACAGAACACATTGGAGAAATATAAATCAAATCATAAGATAGTAGATTTAAGTCCAAACACATAAGTAACTATTAAATGTAACTGAACTAAATACTTCTATTAAATGACAAAGTTTGTCAGACTGGATAAAAATAACAGTAGATATAATAGACACACCTTAAAAATAAGGATGCAAATAGATTGAAAATAAAGAAAGGGGAAAGTTTACAATGTGAATACTAAATAAAAGGAAACTATTGTAAGCATACAAGTATCTAAAATGATAGGCTATGAGGCAAGAAGCATTGTTGAATATGAAGGGAATATCAGTCCACCAGGAATACATTATAATTCTGGATTTCTTTGCAATGAATAATATATTCAAATTATATAAAGCAAAACGTGACAGAACTAAAAGAAATATAGAAAAATCCTCCATCATAGTGACAGATATTTTTCAGTAAATGAAAGGTAAAACAATAATGCTTTTAGAAAATAACACAGGAGAGTATCCTTAATGTTTTGGGGGAGGAAAAGATTTCATAAACAGAGTGCAAAATGTGCTAGATATTAAAATGATTAAATTTCTACAAAATCAAGAACTTAGCTTCATTGAAAGATAACTTTAAAAGAGTGAAACCCAAACTAGAAAATGAGAGGAAAGATTTGCATTGCATATACCCCTCAAAGAATTTATATCCATAATATAAAAATAACTGCTAGAAGACATTAAAAATAGATAACCCAATTTTTTAATGCACAAAACACTGCACGAAAGAAAATATCCAAAGGAGCAAAACTTGTTAGAAAAATATGCTAAAGCTAACTGGACATCAGGGCAATGCACAGAATGGCTAATTTTAAGTCTCACGATACCCTGCTTTGGCAAAAGGGTAGAACTGGATCTCCCATACACTGCTGTTGGGATCATACACTTTTACCACCAGTTGGAAAAACTGTTTGGCACTACCTACTAAAGCTGAACACATGAACACCCTATTATGTCACAATGCCACTCATAGATATACGTCCAACACAATGAAACACGTGTGCACCAAAAGGCATGTACATGTGTTTGTAGCAGGAGTATTGGTAGGAGCCTTAAACTGGAAACAACCACAGTAGAATGGATAAGTACATTGTGGTAAATTCAAACAATGAAATGTACAGACTGCCACATGCAACAGCATAGATGAATCTCTCAAACACAATAGTAAGTGATAGAAACAAGACCAAAAAAAAGAAGAAAGAATGAAAGAAAATATAGACACCAGCAGAGTTAGATTTACCATGAAGATAATATGGAGGGTCCTTTAACCTGCTCAGATTCCATCTAAGGCCCTGTACCTATTATTTTATTTATAATTATGTATTTGTTTATTTAAAGAGAGCCCCAAATCGTTTAAGCTTCACACCCTCATGAATCTCTTCTTTCCTCAAGCTAAACATTTGTAAAGTAGTAAATTAACCTTATAGTGCTAGATATCAAGTTGGTGGTTACCCCTAAAATAGAACAGTTAATGATTGGAAGTAGACATAGGAGTGGCTTCAGGGATGCTGTTAATTCTGTATTGATTAATCAGCAGTGATTAATCAGTGATGTTAAATGTTTAGAACAAGTTTAGCAACTTGTTTTCTGGAACAAAGCTCCTAGTAGTTAAATATTCTCATGCTGCCCAATTTCAAGCTACCAACATTTGAACAACCAGTGGCAAAATTCCTGAATATTTAACAGTTGGATCCTACAAGTTGGTACAAGCCATCTCCAGCACACCATCCTGGGGTGTGGTTTCATGGCCATGTTTACTTCAGATATTTCACTGAGATATAAACTTAGGATGTGGAGTACCTTCTGTATATTTTATACTTCAATAAAAACAGAACGATAAGAATTCTAGAGGATGTGCTCTCCCAATGAGGAAGTATTCAAAAACAAAACCAAAAATGAAACAAAATGAATAAACACTGAAGAGCTTCCAAATAAATTCAAGTTATGGGAATGGACACAGGGGAAAATTTTTTACAAATTAGTTTAAAAATAAGATATGTTATCAATACATCTGAGCTTTCAAAACTCTATGCACAAACCTCTGTTAGCACTCTTTCACATTCCATTGTAATTATATATTTATTTTTATGCAATTTCTTAGTAGGCTGTGAGTAGCTTAAGGGAAAGAACTGTATTTTATTCATAATCTTAGCCACATAAAAATGGCTGACATGTTAAATAAATATACTGAAAAAATAATCACAAAACATGGCAGTATTTAAAAGAATCATGACAAGAGCAGATGCATGGTACTGGAGGTCAAAACAGGGAGAAATCACTTCTAGCTGCTATGATCAGGGAATCATGGAAGCTATTACATATATTTCTATGTACTTGGCTACATAATTCTTATTGCAATAAAATCCTTCACCTAGCTTCCACAAGAGGTCATAGTCTTCTTCCTTGGTCTAATGAGACTAAGGGATTTTACTTAACAAACCAGGCATACAACAGCTGAAAGAAAAGAGCTCATTTTTTCTTTGATGATATTGCTGAGTGCAGAAATTATGCAAAACAAGCAGGAAAAAATCCTGTGTGTGTATTTCAAAGTATTACACAGATGCTTAAAATAAATTTTTATTCTACATTTAGCTGTTTTGAGTACAGTCTAAAGTGTCAATAGCTTTCTATAGGTTATAGTCCCTGAAAATTTTCCTTAACTAAGAGTGAAATGAAAGCTTAGCAAAAAGAATCAGCTATTGCCTGGTATGGCTACTCCTCTTGAACCTTCAGATTTCACAGTTGCCAATGATACCTCAATCAGACTCTCAGGAAATCTGACCTCAAATAGCATTTTTTATGTCCAAAGGCAGAATTGGCAAATGATTAAATAGGTATTCCTTGCCATCCTGTGTTCGTTTCCCCCCCACCCCACCCCACCATGGGCCAAATGCAACACAAAGTCAGTGCTGGATGGAATGCACATGTGTGTGTGTGTGTGTGTGTGTGTTTTCCTCTTCGGGCTGGGCCAAAAAAAGTGTTATCTTAGTGTTATCTAGAGGTGGCAAATCACTTTCCCTTGCAGAGACTCTCTTCTGGACAAGTACTGGGGGCAGAGTTGGATAAGACAGGAAGAATTCACAAATCTATGTTTGTTGGAATTATTTAATCTATATTAAGGTTGCCCAAAGTGTGTGTTTCCATACTGCTCAGAGTCTGTTGATAAATGCATTTCAGGGTCAGGGACAACACTGGAGTCTAAATTCATGTTAGCAAGTACTGAAAGGAGTGTGGGGAAGAAGGGAGTTGATCACCAGCCTAAACACCAAGGACAAAGGCACCATCAACCTTTGGAGCCTAATGTCACATCGGATTCCATAGCAACAGTGGTCATCATGCCTCAGAGGAAGCTGTAGAATTCCAGGGAGTTGCTGATTACTAACAAGAGAAGGAGGGCCAGGTCCAAAAACAGATCGAGTAGTAGAGAGAGAATGCTACTTCATTCTTCCTAAACTAGATAGACTGGAAATAACACACAATACATTTTATATGGTTTTGAATTATCCAAATTTGAAAGAATGTGATACAAAAATCGTAGCAAAGTCTCAATTTATGCAAAAAATTGATACAGTGAAAACTCCTGACATTTTTAATGTGTAAAGAATCATATATTTTAAAGCTGCTGGGACCAAGTGAATTGCACGGTGCAGTACCTCTTTGGTTGATAAATACCTCCCATCCTTTGTCAGAATCAGCCTTTCTTGTGGGGGCTTCCTGCACCTGGGAGGATACTTTAGCAGCATCCTGGCCCCTACCCACTGCCTACCAATAGCAACCCCACTCCCCACTGTGATAACTAAAAACGTCTCAGGACATTACCAAATGACTTTTGAGGGGGCAAAATTTCCCCCAGTTGAGAACCACTGCTCTAGGGACTGTGTGAAGAGCAGTGTGTCTTGAGTGTAATGAGTTAGGGTAAAATGGCTTGACATAACTTTAGAGTTAAACAAGGGATAGATGCGGAAGGGCCTTTAGGTCTTGTCAAGGAATTTGGATTTTATTCTCAATGTAAAGCCATGGAGTAGTTTAATCAGAGTAATGGGATCACAACCTGACTTCTAGGTGGAGAATACATTATAGGAAGGCAAGAAAGACAACTGTGAAAATAGTTAGGATGCATCTGCAAGCAAGAGACAATGGCAATTTGGACTATGGTAGTGTCAGAAGAAATAGATTCAGGATAAGCTGTGGAGGTAAGAACAGCAAGACTTACTGGAGGTCACAGAAAGAAGGAATTAAGGATTAATCCTAAATTTCAGGCTTGAGAAATTGATGTGATGGTGTCTGTGATAGATTAAATTTGGCTACAAATTCTCTGCTAATCCCTTCATTGAAAGAGAGATTATAATCTCCACCACTACCACTACCATACTACACACACTTTTGACTCTGAGCTGAACTTGTCTGACCCAGAAATACAGCAGAAGTGACATTCTGGGACTTCTGTGTCTTAGTTAGAAGAAGCTTTGCCCGTGTTTCTGGGGACAATTGCTTTTAGTGCCCTGAGCTTTCAAGTAGGAAGTTTGACTACCGTGAGTCAGTCATACTATGAGAAAGCCTCAGGCAGCTAAGTGGAGATACCAGCAGGGGCAGGAGTGACAGGGAGGTGAGGGGAGGGAAAGCTGCCCATCCAGCCCCCAGCTCTTCCAACTTCCAGCCAGTAGTGTTATCTCAGCTGAGGCCCCAGACATTATGCTGTGTCTAGGGGGTGATGGGTGATCCCCACTGTGCCCTGCTCAAATTCCTGATGCACAGAATCTTGGGATATAATAATAATAATGAATTACTGCTTTAAGTCACTAAGTTCTGGGATCTTTGTTATGCAACAATAGGTAATAGGACCAGTGTCACTTATTAAGATTCAAAAGTTTTGAAGAACTAGTTTAGGAGAGAAATCAAGAGTTTCAGATGTATTAAGTTTGTGAAGCTTGTGAAATATATGTGGGAAGAGAATAGTAACCAATTCCTACAAGAACCTTGATCTTAGGGGAGACTTTGGGCTTAAGATGTAAATTTGGAAGTCACTAATATAGAGATAGTATTTAGACCCACAGCAATAATTAAGATCACTTAGGAGAAAATATAAGGAAAGGAGAGACGGGAACTTCTGTTAAGCCCTATGAAACCCCAATATTTACAGGTTAAGTGGACTAAATATTCCTTTTTGTGTTTGCTTATTTTATATCATGGATTTTCTTTTATCCATCTTTTTATCAAACTATTACCCCTCCTCCTTCAACTACAAACTCACCTTGTATTATAGTTACAAAAGCAGAATTAATTGCCCTCATATCTGTTCCATTGGACTTTTCAAGGAATCTATGTTTTCTCTCACTGTATCAGAAGTACTTAAGTGCCTATATTACTCCTAGACTCCTAGTGGTTTCCAAACTTGATTGGCAATTAGAATAAGCAAAGCCTTAACATAGAGCTTCTGACTCTGTGGGTCTAGGAAGAGCTCATGAATACCTATTTTTGTAAAAGTTCCTCAGCTAATTCTAATGCACCCAATCCATGGCCTAGAATTTTAGAATTCTTTCCAGAGATTCTGAACTTCACTGGGGTAGATACCACTGAATAAGGGGAAAATAGAGTGATTGAAAGTATGAATTCTAGTTCTTAATTTAGAATTCTAGTTTTACCACCCATTAGCTCTGTGTTTTTGGTAGAGTAATTATAACCTCTCTGGGATCAGTTCCCTCATTTGTAAAATGGAGTTAATTGTGAGTTTTATTGTGAAGCACACTATGCCTGGAGTAAGGCAGCTTGATACATACTCACTATTGTTATTATTATTAACTTTGTGTTCTAAACTCCCAGCACAGGGCACCATGGTCCATGCTAAAACAGTACTTTCTGAATCTCTTTGAAAGGAAGTCAAGTAAATTTAACTTTACAGAAGATTCCCAGTGCTAAATATAAAAATACTTTATAACTAACTAGGGTCTAATTTAACATATATTCTTAGAAACAAGATGAATAGGCTGTGGAAACTGCCATTAGCCTGGTGGCAGTAACAGTAGTCAGGATAGGCTAGGTTATGCAGACTTAACAAATTAACCCTGAACTCAGTGACATAACACAAGAAAAGTATTTTTTCATTGTGACATGTGACTAATGCTAGTCAGGAAGAGGTAGAAGGGGAAGCTCTACTCCATCCAGGCTGACAGTGTCTCTACCGTATGGAAAATTTCCTTGCTGGGCAGAGGAAAAGACAATGGGAGAATCACTGACTGTTCACATGTTGACCCAGAAGGAATTTGCATCACTTCTGCTCATAGCTTATGACCAGAATGACCCCAGCTAACTGCAAGGAGTATGAGGGAGTTGATGGAATTTTTGGTGAGTCTAGCCTACTAGCATTTAATGTAACACTTATAGCCACCAAAAATTCATTTCTTACTGTTTTCTAAGCAGTCATACAGAGTTTCTAATGGTGTTCTCACAAAACCTTTTTATCATGCATATTATCTGTTGACAAAGGAGGAAACCTAGAACTTGTAGACTGATTTGTCTCAAAATGTCCCCACATTTCACCATCCTTTAATCTCCATGGCTTACCAAGGAGAAGCTGTGGCTAGTCTTTTGAAAGCTGACCCCTCCACCTGTGCTGTCTTTCTCAGAACTTTGCATTTGACCATTTCTTTCTCCTTCATCCCCAGGCTCTCCTTCACCTCTGGTATTTCTCCTTATGGGACAACACCTCAAGGCTTCTACATCAATTTAAAACCATAAAAAAAATTCCCAAACCCCTACTCTGTTCTGAAATTTCCTTTCCCTTTACTTTTAAATTTCTCAAAACATAGGTCTATATGTCTTATTTCTACTCCCTTACTACTCACCTAAAATCGTGACATCTGCTCTTTGGTCTCACGATAACCGTAGTTATCCTACATAGCTGCAGATACATAGGTATTAGAAATCACAGTGAAGCTGAATGAGCACCAGAACTAGAGTTTTAGAAGCTGGATTTGAGTCCCTGCACCTTAATACCTTGGAACCCCAGGCAAACTTTTTAATTAAGTAATCTCCAATTCCTCATTCCTGAATAGTGGCTCAATAATATTTGGGCTGCCAACCTCACAGACTGGTTAGATAGATTTAATGAAATCAGGTAAATAAAAGTGATTGAGAAACCATGTAATTCAGAATATCCCTTTATAATTTTATTTTCAAATGTAATGACCTCAACTCAGTCCTTGACTCTTTCTGCATATTGTCATTCTCCAAAACACATCTCAACCACGTTCCATACTCTCACAAATCGTTCTGTGAATTTTCCCTCATTATTTTTTCTCCTCAGTTTATTGACTTGGTCAATGTGCTCCCCAGTTCCAAACATTTCTCTAGTTCTTTGCCTCCCTCTTCCTTCCCCAGTGCCTTCCCTCCACTCATCTCCTCCTCACAGTGGATCTTCTTGATGGTGACCTCATGCCTCCATCATCTATACCCTCTCATTCACACATTGACCCATATATTTGTCTTCTCCACAGACTTAACATCATTTTATCCACCTGTTTTTCTTCCAATTGTCAAATCCAATGAACATTTTTCAGGTCTTATCTTATTTGAATTTCCTGCAACTGATCTGTTCACTACTTTCTAATTGAAATTCTCCTCTCCTTTGCCCTTTATGACAGCATTTCCTTCTATCTCTGTAACCATTCATTTCCAGGCTTTTCCTCAGGATTTCCTTCTTTTCTCCATCCCTAAAGTGTTGATGTTTTTCAAGGTTCTATCCTTAATCCTCTTCCCTATTCATTTTAAATATACATCCATGGATTATTTAATCTATTCTCATGAGTTTAGAAAAGTTAGCATTCAAATGCTGACAATCTCTAAAGCTACATTTATAACCTGAAAAGGAAACCAGAAACCCACCCCTAATGTATTTCCCACATAAATGATATTGAGTTATTTTTCAAAACTGTACTACATGAATCCTTGACTCTAGGAAGACCCATCTACCCATTGCTCCTCAAACATACCTGGCTCATCTCTACTTTTATGCCATTTCAATTGCTCTATTGGAATCACTCCTTCCTCCATACTCTTGCACTAATCCAAATATTACTGATTCTTTATGTTCTACCAGTTCCCAAGGCCTTCCAGCAAAGCATCTCAGCCCATAATTTTTTTTCTGAATTAGTTTCTCTTATAAACACAGTTTAAGATATCCTGCTAGGATAGGACACTTTTTTTCTTAGAACTTTCTTAGTCCCCCAGATGTTTGAGCCAACATTTATTTTGTATATATGGCTCGCCAACCCAGCCACAGCTGACTGAATCCGGAAGTAATGACCAAGATGAACCAGTCAGAATCTCTGTCCTAATAACTAGAATTGGGACTCAGAGATAACTAATGACTCTGGCTTGATTACTTAAACAAACAAACAAAAAACCACATAAAGTTCAGAATAACAAGGAAGACATTTTTAGCCATGTGCACAATAAAGCAGGAAAATCTTGATCTACAGAAAAACAAAGAAGGAAAATGGTAGGCAGAGGGGTGCAGAGATGAGGTTTGAAGTCAACTGCTGACAAGGTTTCTAACAGTTTTGCATTCTCTTGTGATATTTTACTGCATATCCTGCCTTGGGCAAAGATATTCAGGTATCCATCTAATTCCTTTTTTGCTTTGTGGTTTGAAATAATTTTATGATACTTTCAGAAAAAAAAAATGTGGCCAGGAATCACCCGTTTTTACACTTAATCACATATTACCTCATGCTGTTACTTAGCTGTTTCAAGTATGTATATTTCTCTAATTAGGTTGCAAAGCTTCTCTAATGTGGGAATTTTTTCTGATTTTCTTTTCCTTAAATCCTCCCACTAGTGCCTTCTACAGTAAGCACTGTGGGAACTCAATGAAACCCACTGAGGCAAACTCTTTGTTAAGCTTTACTCTGTTTCTCCCCTTCATAGTCTACTACAATGCTTTGAATGTATTTGAATGTATTTGATACTCTCATATTTGAGTTAAACAAATGAGTTTTTGATATCCATTCCTTTCAATCTTCTACCATCACATCTTAAAATAAAGAAATAAATAGGAATACAACAAGGAACTTATGTTTAGACAGAGAAAGAAAAAACAAACAAAACCTTGTTCAAGATAGGAGGCTGATAAGAAATTTCCTCACAAAATCAATTTTTTTCTTATTCTAATATTTTCTTAATCTTTGTTAATATTTGCTTCATTTTCAAAAAGGTGGTGGGGTGGGGAGTGATATTCAAATAATGAAACCCCAAATTATGGACCAAGTAACTCTATTTTTAATTATTTGCAGAACTTAATGATTACATCCAAATCTGTTTTGATTACCACTGAATGGAAAGAGGCTAGAATTAGGAAGTTGAACTGGAGTCTTTTCCTCGCTCTGTTTTTAATTAATTATATGACATTGGATAAGTTATTTAATATTTTTGTACTTCATTTTATTCAGCTGCCAATTGACAATAATATACTATACATCTCATAAGAAAATGCAAAGATGAAAAGAGATAATAAATAATTAGAAAAACATTTAGAGAACTATATTAAATGTGATCATAGGAAGACTAATAATCAAGATACTACTTTGCAATTTTAGTAGAATTTGGCTGAATGTGAATAGAAACCTCCAGAGATTTAAAATATCCCTAAACTTATAATGAGATTCTCTCTTCTCCAGGTCCCTTTCTTAGCCTATGTTTAACCTACCTGCCATTTATCCTCCCCAATCTTTTTCTGGTTTCTCTTGAGGCCAGAGTGCCAGCTGTGTTCAATTGTGTGATAATTCTGTGCTATGAACAATTCTCCTGAGGAAGCAAACACGGACTCCGTGACTAGTCTTGGAAAGAGAAAAGCTCCAACCTACAAACTCATAATATCAGTCCTTTGAAGTTGCTTTTATCACTATACTGTTCATAAAGACCTTGAAGCAGGAAATAATGGCCCTGTGATGGAAACCAGAGCATCTCACAAGGCAAATACAGTGAATGATAACTATTATCAGTTGGGGGCTCCTAAGCTACACCTCAGAGCTTGGTGTCAGACAGGCTGAAATGTGTCTGGTCTTCATTAACCAAGGATGACCCTAAAATGGGAGATATTGGTCAAGCCATGGCAAATCACTATGACAAGCTTTTTATATAGATTCATTTTCATTTCAGATAAGGCAATGAGGGAAGGACAATGTTGATTTCCCTTGATTTATATTTTTAGAGCAAATCCAGATAGAATGATAATTGCTGTTTTAGTGATAGAAGGTGTGTGTGCTTAGAGATTGATGGGGAAAAAATTGTTGTAAAAATAATTCTCAAACCTGAGAAGTAAACACCACTCTTGCATAAACATGGTTGCTCTTTCTCCCATTTTTATTTGTCTTCACTATGGTTTTTCTAAGTCACAAAACAAGAGCTTAAATCTCGCCTATAAATTTTTTGAGTAAATGAATAGAAGTCTTGTCTGTGAAAATGCTCGCTGACTAATTTTAATACCTTAATGAATAATAGATAAATTTCATTTCCTCCTGATCCTCTCTCTACATGGCAGCCAAAGTGATCTTTTGAAACTCTAAATCTGATCATGTCACTGCTTGATTAAAATCCTTCAACAAGTCCCCATTGTCCTCAGGATAATGTCCAAATTATTATATTTTTAAAAAGAGCTTTATGATCAGCCCCTGATTGTCTCTCAGACTTTCTCTACCCTGTGCCTTGTAATACACTCCTCTGTTACACTACTTACCCAGCCACACAAAACCAAGTACTCTGGGTTCTAGTCACACTGACTTTCTTGACTCCCTTGCAGACCCCTAAAACCACCATGTTCTCCCCCTCCATCTAAGAAGAGTTTAACTGATTCCTAATCCTGAGGTGTGCCCCTTTCTACATGCCCCTCAAGCAACCTGTACTTATTTTCTCATACTTTTATCATAGATATCAATTAACTCCTCAAGGTCAGTGTCACCTTATTACCCCAGCACTTAGCCCAAAGTCTAGCAACAAGGAATTGCTCAATAAATACCAGAGGGAGGTTCTATGAAAGATGGCTGAAAGATACAGAGGAAGGAAAAGGGAGAAGAAGAAAGATACTAGGGAGATCAAGAGCGTTAGATTAATCTGGTGTATTGCTGAGTTAGCTATCACCATTCCTCTCTGGTTTCTTTAGTTCCTCCTGATTCTCAGTTCTGGAGGGAGTAGTTGACTGCTGTCTTCCTCCCGTGCTCTAGGACATCCTCATCTCTGCTCCTTCCCTTTTCCTGAATTGTGTACTCTCCAAATCAGTATTTGCTTTTCACTGCCACATTCCTCCCAGGACTTCTTAGGTATTATTCCCACTAAAACAAACTTCTTTTGTCTCAAGACCCCTAGACATTAAAAATTATCCCTTTTTCATTAAAGACTGATGCTAACTATTGCATCTCCATCACAAAAAATACACCACATAATGGAGGAACATTCTAATAAAATCCAGGAAAGGCTGCCAAAGATGAAACCAAAGAGCACACAGCACTGATCTCCTTAATTCAATCTGTCTCTTATCTCTTTACATCCATTTAATTAGACATCTCCAATGTGAAATAAATGGCAGTATTAAATGTAGCAGGGTGCCCTATAAAGATTAGACTAGTTTTCTTATTGCATTTTTCTTTGTTAATGATAGAAATTGCTATTCAAATCACAGTATAGGCAGTGGCAGGAATTCATCATGAGATGTGGCCTTTCTTGCAAGAGTCAATGCTGAGAGAGGAGCCTCTAAAGGGGGAGAGAAATTATCCTCTAAGGAAAAGAAAGAAAAGGACAGACTTTCCTGGAGTGTACATGCAGCAACAGACATCAGAATCAATACTGCCTCCAATAATCTATTTTGTGCCTATCTACAACTGCCAGGAAAATTGACTAAAACCTGCCCACCTAGATTTGTAGACTCTAAGAATGTGACCTTGAGGAACTGCACTGGCAAATTTCTGATTAATGCAACTGTCTTCTGAACTCAACATTTAGCATATAAACACATAAATGTAACAACACTATTGCCTTAACTTTGCATGTCTTGAAATTAACTACATATACACTTATACAGAATGGCAAATCAGAGACCACCCTAAATAGTTTGAGTCCATTTGTGATCATGTCCAAATTTGCTATTAATACAAATGATACATAATATTTTAATGTATTTTCTTCATTATTTTATGGTTTTCAAGGGGAAATTCTAAAAACAAAAAATCACTTCAAACATTCATTCATAATGAACTACCAGGCTGATTAAACATGAATACCATATACATGCAATTAGCTATATGTGCTTTAAGTTATGCCTATGGAGATAACAAATGAGAATATTTCAATAACAGCCTAGTAAGTTTTTTCATGCAGACATGTGATCTGAATCATTCTGGTCAAATTTTTCTACAAAAAGCATGAATGTTCCTACAGTAAGAATTATAAAGATAATCTTCCATTATACCACCTCCCCTCTTTTTTTTAAGTATATAACTCTTGTGACCATTTTCTAACAATCACTCTAGCATCTCCATAAGCATTTCACTGAGTAAAATTTTATTTTAAAATATTTTTATTCTTCCAAACAAAATAAAATGGAGCAGATGCCAAATGCTATGGGAGTTTGGATGTTATAGTGGTTTTTTGAAAGAGGCATAAATCGCCTACAGATTATGTCTTTTTTTTCTTTGAAAGGAGCAGATTCCAGAGATAAAATGTTCAGAAGGTTTACTTCATATTTTGTCCTAAAAGAAACAAGTGCTTGTAGCTTAACAAGACTAAACCCTCACACAGGCCATGAATATGTAACATTTCCTGTTCCTTTCACAGTACAACTAATCAATAAATACCACACAGCACATAGTACAATCACACTTAAGTGGAACAGAAGAGGCATAAAATAGTCCACCCACAAAATAACCTCAGTCACCAGAGGAATGATATGATTCTCTGGAAATGAGAAGTACCCTACCTTTCAAATAATTTTCATATCAAGAAATAGAAATTGTTAGAGAAAAAAGGAGACAGGGTTTACAGAAAATTACTATAAGAAGCAGTGTGTCTATGACATCTACCCAGAAATTTCTATTGTGTTCTGATTTCAATAGGCATTTTTCATATCATTGACATACTTCCTCCTTCTCTACAGATCAATATTTCTTAACTCCACAATCTAACACAGTCCAATAAATTGCCTCTTTGCAGTACTGTATAAAAATCTCATTCTTACGAGAACATAAGCTCCAGTAATAAGGGATATGCTTCTGTTCTACTCACTGATGTATCATGGGCACCAAAAACAGTGCTTGATGTATAAATAGTGCTGCTTAATGAATGCTTGTTGAGGAATTCACTCCTTCTACCTATTATATGATTAGACATAAATTCAGAGTCTGCATTATGTTGTCTGTGTCTGTGGTTCTAATTTTTTACTTCCAAGGATACCACTTACTATTTATTCACCTTGGATTTCATGTTTTGAACAATTTGATCTACCAATTGGCTTATATTAAGTAACAGTTTTCCATTTGTACAGGTGTTCACACATGTGTTTTAAATTATTAATCAAAAAATGAGTATGAGAAAAAGAATGTTGCCATATTGAGTGAATATAAAATTCTACTCAAAACAAGAAACGTGGAGAAGGGTCCAGGGTGCTAGAAGACCTTGCAGGAAGACATCTCCTCCCATGGACACACCAAATCTATACCTACATATAGAACTCCTCCTCCTGAAGAAGACCTGCAGGCTAATTGAACAGCTACTGTGTATACGTGGACCACATAGAAATGAGTATCAAACACATAGATACATATATCCATGGGAACCCCACCTCCAATGAAACAACCTTCAGTGGGGAGAGATATTGCTGAGGAGCCCAAGCACAGACTCACCCACCCTGGGACACAGCAAAAAAACAATTTAAAGGGCACCTAGACTATATCGGAAAGAAATCTTTTTACTAACCATAGAGTTTCTGCCAAATGGGCAGGGATCTGCTAGAGCCCTCTCCAGGGTCAGAGGCACCAGTGAGCAACATTGCTTGAGCCCTCCCAGGACTCCCCCCCCAAGCATTGCCTGCTCCAGCTCCAGCTACCCCACCAAGGCAGCCTCAGGCACAATGCTCCCCATGGACTGCCCCCAGACCGCACCCACTCTAGACCCAGCTACCTTGCTAAAGTGGCCTTGGGCACACCACTCCCCAGGAATTGCCCCCAGCTCACACCAAATCCAGCTCCAGCTCACCAAGCCACCAGTCACAAGCAGTCTACACAGGGTATGCTTACACACCAGGCCACTCCTTCAAGACCAGAAGAGGTAGCTGTTTTGCCTAATTCATACAAACAGAAACCAAAAGTCAAACAAAATGAGAGAGGAATATGGTCCAAACAAACAAACAAAAAACCAAATCAAACCCCAGGGGGAAAAAACCTAATGAAATGGAGATAAGTAATTTACCTGATAAAGAATTCAAAGACAAGGTCATAGGATGTTCACCAAACTAGAAGAATTAAAGAGCTCAGTGAAAACTTCAACAAAGACTTGGAATAAATAAGAAGGAGCCAATCAGAACTAAACAATGCAATAACTAAAATTTAAAAATACACTCCAGCGAATCAAGAGCAGATTAGAGAATACAAAAGAATGAATAAGTAATCTGGAAGACAGAGAAAAGGAAATCACCCAATCACAATAACAAAAAAAAATTTTTTTTTGAAAATGAGGACAGTTTAAGGGACCTCTGGGACAACATCAAGCATACTAACATTTGCAATATAGGGGTACAAAAAAGAGAAGAAAGGGACAGAAAACCTATCTGAAGAAATGGCTAAAAATTTCCCTAATTTGGGGGAAGGAAACAGACATCCAGGTACAGAAAACACAGAAAACTGCCAAACAAGATGCACCCAAAGAGATTCACACAAGACATTATCTTTAACTTTTGCCATTTTAATTATAATCTTAAAGACAGGAACAGAGGCAACTCATCACATACAAGGGAAACCCCATAAGACTATCAGCTGATTTTTTTTCAGCAGAAATTTTACAGGCAAGAAGGGAGTAGCAGGATATATTTAAAGTGTTGTAAGGAAAAAAAACAACAAAAAACAAAATAGTGTACTGTATCCAGCAAGGTTATCATTCAGAATTGAAGGAAAGATGAAGAGTTTCCCAATCAAAACTTAAAGGAGGACTTTCCAAGATGGTGGAGGAGTAAGAACACATGGAGTTCATCTCTCCCCACAAACATACCAAGAATACATCTGCAAATGGAACAATTCTCACAGAGCACCTACTGAACACTAGCAGAGGACCTCAGACACCTAAAAAAACAAGAAAGATCCCCATGTAACCAGGTAGGTTGAAAGAAAGACGAAGGGAAAAAGAAGAGAGGAAGCAGGATGGGGCCAGCATCCCTGGTGGGGAGCTGAAGGTGAGGAGAGGTTCCCACATCTGGGGAATCCCCTTACCAGTGGGGAGGTCAGCTGGGACAGAAGGGGAGTGTCGGGGGCTCAGAAGAGAGACAGTAACCAGTTTGTAGCAGGCAGAACAGAATAATACCTACACAGATGGTCCATGCCACAGCCATGCATGCCCCAGCCTGAGATGTGTGTACACCAGTGCGCATGGGGGCTGGGGGCTGGAACTTGGGGTTGGAGAGCAGACTGGGAGAGGAGACTGCTATTGGCTGTGAGGAGAGAACCTGAGGGGATGGGAGTGAGGGGCTCTGCAACTGGGAATGCTCACTGAGAAAGCCTGGACCACCACAGAAGCAAAGCGCCATTGTCAAGTGATGTGCAAAGGGCAGGGCCACCATTGAAGCCTCTCTCCTCATGAGCCAGTCCCTGCCTCCACGAGCACTAGGGAGGGCTCCCACCAGAGTGGGCTCATGCACCCCAGCCATTGCCTCCTCTGCCCTCCCTCCCACCCCACCTGGGAAGCATGCTTGCCCAAATTGCCACCGTACAGGCTCACATGTTCCAATTGCTAGCACCCTCCCACCCCAGCACCCTCCCACCTGGGCAGCCTGCACGCCCAGATCACTGCCTTGGCTCTTTCCTGCCTGACGAGCTCATGTGCTCTGGCATCCTCTAGAGCAGATTGGTGAGAACACATGCAGAGGTGGGGCTGAAACTACTGCTGAGCCCCAGGGGCTGTGTGACTAAGGAAGAAGAGCTGAAATCTCTCCTTGAAGCTGCATGAACTACAGAGTTTCACCTACATTGATGACTTCCTAAATTAAGCACCTGTGAAACATCTAAAAGGACAAGTGTTCCTGCAGCTAGGACAGGTCTGGCTTTAGCAGCTGTGAGCTTTTGGGCAAGTACACATGGGGTTTGGACCAGGCCAGAGTATGAGCTGCCTCCATAGCTCCCACAGCGGGTCCAGGTGCACAACTACTTCAATCCTGGGACCTGAGCTCAGTGGATCTGTGCTGATGGCCTGGTGAAAACAACACCTAAGACTCACCAGGGCCAATTGCCAGCATAACCACAGTTAAGGTGAGATTGAGAGCAGTGCCAACAACAGTGTATTTTGTGAGCCTGCACAGTGGGCAAAAGGGGACACAACAGAGCACATTCACAGGTGAACAGTTCCAGAGGAAGAATACTCAGTGGCTTCTCTCCCAGTGGGAGTGCTCCATTGCCACCTACCTCACACCACAGATCAGAATCACAGCTAAGAAACAGATCTGGGGGCCTCCAACAACTAGGGAGCAGAGCCCACCCCTGACAGGGAAGTGACGACCACAGAACAAAGGGGAGGCCCCACTCAATATCCAGGGCAGGCTCAGGTCACCACACCACCAGTCAAACTATCTATCAAGGGGATAAAGGCACAAGCCTCTGGACCAAACTCACCCACCAGGGGGCAGACACCAGAAGCAAGATGAACTATAATCTTTCAGTCTGTAGAAAGGAGACCACAGACCCAGTAAGTTAGACAAAATGAGATGACAAAGAAATATGTTACAGATGAAGGAGCAAGATAAAAACCTACAATAACAACTAAATGAGGAGGAGAAAGGCAATCTACCTGAAAAAGAATTCAGAGTAATGATAGTAAAGATGATCCAAGATCTCGGAAAAAGAATGGAGGTGCAGATCAAGAAGATACAAGAAACGTTTAACAAAGACCTAGCAGAATTACAGAACAAACAAACAGAGATGAACAATACAATAACTGAAATGAAAAATACAGTAGAAGGAATTAATAGCAAAATAACTGAGGCAGAAGAACAGATAAGTAAGCTGGGAGACAGAATGGTGGAAATCACTGTGGTGGAACAGAATAAAGAAAAGAGATGAAAAGAAATGAGGACAGTCTCAGAGACCTCTGGGACAATATTTAATGCACCAACATTCAAATTATAGGGGGTCGCAGATGAAGAAGAAAAAGAGAAAGGGCCTGAGAAATATAGTTGAAGAAATTATAGTTAAAAACTTCCCTAACACGGAGAAGGAAATAGTCACCCAAGTCCAGGAAGTGCACAGAGTCCCATACAGGATAAACCCAAGGAGGAACACATCAAAACACATATTAGTCAGACTAACAAATTTAAATACAAAGAACAAATATTAAAAGCAGCAAGGGAAAAGAACAAATAACATACAAGGGAATCCCCATAAGGTTAACAGCTGAGTTTTCAGCAGAAACTGCAAGCCAAAGGGGTCTGGCATGATATATTTAAAGTGATGAAAGGGAAAAACCTACAACCAAGAATACTCTACCCAGCAAGGCTCTCATTTAGATTTGACAGAGAAATCAAAAGCTTTACAGATAATCAAAAGCTAAAAGAATTGAGGATCACCAAACCAGCTTTAAAACAAATGCTAAAGGAACTTCTCTACGCAAAGGGGAAAAAAAAAAGTCACAATTAGAAGCAAGAAAATCACAAATGGGAAAGCTCACTGGTAAAGGCAAACATACAGTAAAAGCAGGAAATCATCCATACACAAACATGATATCAAAACCAGCAACCATGAGAAGAGTACAAATGCAGGAAAAGGGAACTACATTTGAAATTAAGAGACAAGCAACTTAAAACAACCTTGTATATACATATAGACTGCTTTATCAAAACCTCATGGGAAATGCAAACCAAAAAACTACAATAGATACACACACAAAAAAGAAAAAGTAACCCAAACACAATACTAAGGATGGTCATCAAACCACAAGAGAACAGAACAAAAGAGGAAGGGAAGAAAAAAGACCTACAAAAACAAACCCAAAACAATTAAGAAAATGGCAATAGGAACATACATATCCATAATTACCTTAAATGTAAATGGACTAAATGCTCTAACCAAAAGACATACACTGGCTGAATGGATACAAAAACAAGACCTGTATGTATGCTGTCTACAAGAGATCCACTTCAAACCTAGGGACACATACAGACTGAAAGTGAGGGGATAGAAAAAGATATTTCATGCAAATGAAAATCAAAAGAAAGCTGGAGTAGCAATACTCATATCAGACAAAATAGACTTTAAAATAAAGACTGTTACAAGAGACAAAGATGGATACCACATAATGATCAAGAGTTCAATGCAAGAAGAAGATATAACAATTGTAAATATATATGCACCCAATATAGAAGCACCTCAAATTATAAGGCAAATGCTAAAAACCATAAAAGGGGAAATTGACAGTAACACAATAAGAGTGGGGGACTTTAACACCCCACTTACATCAATGGACAGATCATCCAGACAGAAAATTAATAAGGAAAAACAAGCCTTAAATGACACATTAAACCAGATAGAGTTAATTAATATTTATAGGGCATTCCATCTGAAAGCAGCAGAATACAGTTTCTTCTCAAGTGCTCATGGAACATTCTCCAGGATAGATCATATCTTGGGTCACAAATAAAGCCCTGATAAATTTAAGAAAACTGAAATCGTATCAAGCAACTTTTCCAGCCACAACGCTATGAGATTAGAAATCAGTTACAGGAAAAAACTGAAAAAATCTCAAACACATGGGGACTAAACAATATGCTACTAAATAACCAAGAGACCACTGAAGACATCAAAGAGGAAATCAAAAAATACCTAGAGACTAAGGACAGTGAAAACACAACAATCCAAAACCTATGGGATGCAATGAAAACTGTTCTAAGAGGGAAGTACCTAGCAATACAATCTTACATCAAGCAACAGAAGAATCTCAAATAAACAACTAACGTTACACCTAAAGCAACTAGAGAAAGAAGAACCAACAAAACCCAAAGTTAGTACAAGGAAAGAAATCATAAGGATCAGAACAGAAATAAATGAAATAGAGATGAAAACAATAGCAAAGATCAATGAAACTAAAAGCTTGTTCTTTGACAAGATAAACAAAATCGATAAACCTTTAGCCAGACTCATCAAGAACAAAAGGGAGAGGACTCAAGTCAATAAAAGTAGAAATGAAAAAATGAGAAGTTACAATGGACACCACTGAAATATTGGGTTGGCCAAAAAGTTCATTCAGGTTTTTCCATGCCATCTTACAGAAAAACCCAAACAAACTTTTGGCCAACCCAATACAAAGGATTGTAAGGGACTACTACAAGCAACAATATACTAATAAAAGGGACTACTACAAGCAACAATATACTAATAAAATAGACAACCTAAAAGAAATGGACAAATACTTAGAAAAGGTATATATAACTTCCAACTCTGAATGTGGAAGAAATAAAAAATATGAACAGATGAATCACAAATAATGAAATTGAAACTTTAATTTAAAAACTCCCAAGGAACAAAAGTTGAGGACCAGATGGCTTCACAGGTGAATTCTATCAAACATTTAGAGAAGATTTAACACCTACTTTCTCAAAGTCTTCCAAAAAATGTCAAAGAAAGGAACACTTCCAAGCTCAATCTACAAGACCACCTTCACCCTAATACAAAAACCAGACGAAGATATCACACACACAAAAAGACAATACAGGCCAATATCACTGGTGAACATAGATGCAAAAATCCATGACAAAATACTAGCAAACCGAATCCAACAACACATTAAAAGGATCATACACCATGATCAAGTGGGATTTATCCCAGGGGTGCAAGGACTTTTCAGTATTTGTAAATAAATCAGTGTGATACACCACATCAACAAATTGAAGAATAAAAACCATATGATCATCTCAATAGATGCAGAAAACACTTCTGAGAAAATTCAACACCCATTTATGAAAAAAAACTCTCCAGAAAGTGGGCATAGAGGGAACCTACCTCAATATAATAAAGGCCATATATGACAAACACACAGCAAATATTATTCTCAATGGTGAAAAACTGAAAGCATTTCCTCAAAGACCAGGAACAAGACAAGGATATCCACTCTTGCCACTCTTATTCAACATAATTTTGGAAGTCCTAGCCATAGCAATCAGAGAAGAAAAAGAAATAAAAGGAATCCAAATTGGAAAAGAAGTAAAACTGTCACTGTTTGCAGATGACATGATACTGTGCATAGAAAATCTTAAAGATGTTACCAGAAAACTATTAGAGCTCATCAGTGAACTTAGTAAAATTGTAGGATACAAAATTAATACACAGAAATCTCTTGCATTCCTATACACTACCAATGAAAGATGAGAAAGAGAAATCAAGGAAACAATCCCATTTTCCATTGCATCAAAAAGAATAAAATACCTAGGAATAAACCTACCTAAAGAGACAAAACACCTGTACTCTGAAAAGTGTAAGATGCTGATGAAAGAAACCAAAGATGACACAAACAGCTGGAAAGATATATCATGTTCTTGGATTGGAAGAATCTATATTGTAAAAATGACTATACTACCCCAAAAAACTACAGATTCCGACTGGTGTGAGAAAAAGAATAGAAAAAAATCTTTAAAAAATTAAAAAATAAATTATACTATATCACATCCATTTTAAAAGGGGGGGTCATTGGAACTTCCTGATCATAACATATAATTAAAAGTTTACTGTATTGGGCTTCCCTGGTGGCGCAGTAGTTGAGAGTCCACCTGCCGATGCAGGGGACACGGGTTCTTGCCCCGGTCTGGGAAGATCCCACATGCCATGGAGCAGCTGGGCCCATGAGCCATGGCCACTGAGCCTGTGCGTCTGGAGCCTGTGCTCTGCAACGGGAGAGTCCACAACAGTGAGAGGCCCATGTACCACACACACACAAAAAAAAGTTTACTGTATTTTTGGGTATGATGAGAATAATTTTTGTACATTTGTAGCCTTTAAATTGTTATTTAATGGAACTGCCAATGTATTTTCTTTCTTTCTTTTTTTTTCTTCGGTACACGGGCCTCTCACTGTTGTCGCATCTCCCATTGCGGAGCACAGGCTCTGGACGCACAGGCTCAGTGGCCATGCATGGCTCACGGGACTAGCCGCTCCGCGGCATGTGGGATCTTCCCGGACCAGGGCACGAACCCGCGTCTCCTGCATCGGCAGGCGGACTCTCAAACACTGTGCCACCAGGGAAGCCCGCCAATGTATTTTCTTAAAAAACCTTGAAAGAAAGAAAAAGAGAGAGAGAGAGAGAAAAGAAAGAAAAGAAAAGAAAGAAAGGAAGAAGGGAGGGAAGGAAGGAGGGAGGGAGGGAGGGAAAGAAAAGAACCCACAACTGGAAATAAGAAAATATACAAAAGGAAAAAATATCACTGGTAAAGGCATATATATAGTAAAGCCAGTGGATTAGCTACTTAAAAAGCTAGTATGCAGGTTAAAAGACAAAAGTTATACAATCAACTATAACTACAGCATGTATTTAAGGAATACACAAAATAAAAAGATGTAAAATATGGCATCAAAACATAAAGCGTGGGATAGAGTAAAAATGCATTATTTTTAGAATGCCTTCAAATTTCAGTGACTGTCAGCTTAAAATATTAGATGGCTATATATACAGGTCCATATGAACCTCATGGTAACCACAAACCAAAAAAACTATAATGGATACACAAAAAAAGTAAAGAGAAAGAAATCCAAACACAAAACTAAAGGAATCCTTCAAACCATAAGTGAAGATACTAAAAGAAGTAGAAAAGAACAAAGAAGAACTATAAAAACAATCAGAAAACAAGTGACAAAATGGCAATAAGTACATACCTATCATTTATCATTTTAAACATAAGTGGACTAAATGTTCCAATCAGAAACTTAAGGTAGCTAAATGGATAAAGGAAAACAAAACTAATGTATATGCTGCCTACAAGAGATGCACTTCAGATCTGAAGACATAAATAGGCTGAACGTAAAAGGATGGAAACAAAGTTACTCCATTCAAATGGACTATAAAAGAAAGCTGGGGTAGCAACACTCATATCAGATGAAATAGCCTTTAAAACAAAGACTATAAAAAAGACAAGGAAGGACATTATATAATAATAAAGGGGTTAATC
The DNA here is from genome assembly GCF_025265405.1 of Mesoplodon densirostris. Taxonomy (NCBI): domain Eukaryota; kingdom Metazoa; phylum Chordata; class Mammalia; order Artiodactyla; family Ziphiidae; genus Mesoplodon; species Mesoplodon densirostris. The sequence goes on from NC_082674.1 coordinate 44,147,006, forward strand.
CAACAAAAGAATATGACATTTAAAAATTTTTATGCACCCAACATAGGGGCACATAAATATATAAAGCAAATATTAACAGAATCAAAAAGAGACATAGACAGCAATATAATAATAGTAGGGGACTTTAATACCCCACTTACATCAGTAAATAGATCATCCAGACAGAAAATCAATAAGGCAACACTGACATTAAATGACACATTAAACCAAATGGACTTAATAGATATTTTTAGAACATATCATCCCAAAAGAGCTGAATACATGTACTTTTCAAGTGCATGTTGAACATTCTCCAAGATAGATCACGTATTAGGCCACAAGATAAATCTCAATAAATATAAGAAGATTAAAATAGTGTCAAACATTCTTTTGACCAGAACAGTATGAAACTAGAAATCAAACACAAGAAAAAAACTGAAAAAACCACAAACACGTGGATACTAAACAACTTGCTCATTTATTATAACCAATGAGTTAATGAGCAAATCAAAGAGGAAATCAAAAACTATCTTGAGACAAATGAAAATAGAAACACAACTGTCCAGAATCTATGGGACAAAGTAAAAGCAATCCTAAGAGGGAAGTTCATAGAGAAACAGGCCTACACCTCAAGAAACAAGAAAAATTTCAAACTACCTAAATGTACATTTAAAGAACAAGCAAAGTCCAAAGTTATTAGAAGGAAGGAAATAAGAAAGATCAGAGCAGAAAAAAATAAAAGAGACTAAAAAATTAAACAGTAGAAAAGATCAATGAAGCTAAGAGTTGGTTTTTTGAAAAGATAAACAAAATCAACAAACGATTAGCCAGTCATCAAGAAAAAAGAGAGCCCAAATAAATAAATCAGGAAAGAGAAATTACAACTGACACCACAGAAATACAAATGATCATGAGATTACTATGACCAATTATACACTAATAAAATGGACAACAGAGACAAAATGGATAAATTCTTAGAAATACATACTCTAAGACTGAATCATGATGAAATAGAAAATCTGAATAGACTGGTCACTAGTAACAAAATTGAATCAGTAATCAAAAACCTGCCCCCCCCCCCGACACAAAGAAGTTCAGAACCAGACAGCTATACAGGTTAATTCTACCAAACATTTAAAGAAGAGTTAACACCTATTATTCTCAAATTATTCCAAAAAGTTAAAGAGGAAGGAACACTTCTAAATTCACTTTACAAGGCCAGCATAGCACTGATACCAAAACCAGACAAAAATACTACAAAAAGAGAAAATTACGGGCCAACAAGCACAAATGAACATAGATGCAAAATTCTCAACAAAATTTTAGCAAAGTGAATTCAACAATACATTAAAAGTATCATATACCATAATCAAATGGGATTCATTCCAGGGATGCAAGGATGGTTTAACATCTGTAAATCAATCAATGTGATATACCGTATTAACAAAGCAAAGGCTAAAAATCATACGATCATGTCAATAGAGGCAAAAAGAGCATCTGACAAAATTCAACATCCATTTATCATAAAAACTTTCAACAAAGTGGGAATAGAGGAAACATATCCCAAATTAATAAAGGCCATATAAAATGAACCCACAGCTAACATCATACTCAATGGTGAAAAGCTGAAAGCTTTTCCCTAAGATTAGGAAAAAGACAAGCATGCCCACTCTTGCCACTTTTATTCAACATAGTACTGGATGTCCTAAACATAGCAATCAAACAAGAAAAAGAAATTAACAGCATCTAAATTGGAAATGAAAATATAAAATTGTCACTATTTGAAGATTACATGATACTATATATAGAGAACCCCAAGACTTTACAAAGCAAACTATTAGAACAATAAATGAATTCAGTAAAGTTTCAAGATTTAAAATTGATACATAGAAATTTCTGGCTTTTCTGTACACTAATACAAACTATGTAAAAGAGAAATGAAGGAAACAATCTCATTCACTATTGCATCAAAAAAAAATACCTAGGAATTTAAAAAGGAGTACAGTTCTCAAACCTGTACTCTAAAGGCTATAAGAACTTGTGGAAAGAAACTGAAAATGACACAAATAAATGGAAAGATAGACCATGATCATGGATTGGAAGAGTTAATATTAAGATGTCCATACTACCCAAAGCAATCTACAGATTTAATATAATCTCTATCAAAATACCAATAGCATTTTTCATAGGACTATAACAAATAATCCTAAAATTTGAATAGAACCAAAAAAGACCCCAAATAGCCAAAGAATTCTTTTTTTTAAATTGGACTATAGTTGCTTTACAATGTTTTGTTAGTTTCTGCTGTACAACGAAGTGAATCAGTTATATGTATAAATATATCTCCTCCCTCTTGGACCTCCCTCCCACTCCCCACCCATCCCACCCATCTAGGTCATCACACAGCACCAAGCTGATATCCCTGTGCTATACAGCAAGTTCCCACTAGCTATCTATTTTACACATGGTAGTGTATTTATGTCAATCCTAATCTCCCAATTCATCCCACCCTCCCCTTCCCACCCTGTGTCCACATGTCCATTCTGTATGTCTGCATCTCTGTTCCTTCCCTGCAAATATGTTCATCTGTACCATTTTTCTAGATTCTACATATATACATTAATATACATTGTTTTTCTCTTTCTGACTTACTTCACTCTGTATGACAGACTCTAGGTCCATCTACATCTCTACAAATGACCCAATTTCATTTCTTTTTATGGGTGAGTAATATTCCACTGTATATATGTACCACATTTTCTTTATCCATTCATCTGTCAATGGACATTTAGGTTGTTTCCATGTCCTGGCTCTTGTAAATAGTGCTGCAATGAACGTTGGAGTACATGTGTCTATTTGAATTATGGTTTTCTCTTGAAAGCAAAGAACAAAGGTGGAAGTGTTATTCTTCCAGGCTTGAAATTATACAATAAGGCTACAATAATCAAAACCATGTGGAACTGGCACAAAAACAGATAGATGAATGGAAGAGTAGAGAGAGTCCAGAAATAAACCCACATTCATATGATTAATTAATTTATGACAGAGGAGGCAAGAATATACAATGGGGAAAAGGCTGTCTCTTCAATAACTGGTATTAGGAAAACTGTACAGCTAAATGAAAAAGAATGAATTTGGACCACTTTCATACACCACTTTCATTTCATACAAATTTCATAAACTGTATTTCACACAGTTTATGTACAAAAATAAACCCAAAATGAATTAAAGACTTAAATGTAAGTCCTAAAACCATAAAACTTCTAGAAGAAAATGTAAGCAGTAACCTCTCTGACATCAGTCTTAGCAATATTTTTTTAGATATGTCCCCTCAGGCAAGGGCAACAAAAGCAAAAAGAAACAAATGAGACTATATCAAACTAAAAAGCTTTTGCACAGTAAAGAAAACCACTAAGAAAATAACAAGGCTATCTACTGAATGGGAAAAGATATTTACAAATGATATATCCAATAAGGGGTTGATATTCAAAACATATAAAGAACTCACACAACTCAATATCAAAAAACACAAACAACCTGATTTAAAAAATGGGCAGAGGATCTGAATAAACATTTTTCCAAATAAGACAAGTAGCCAACCAATACATGAAAAGGTATTCAACATCATTAATCATCAGAGAAATACAAATCAAAACCACAATGAGATACCACCTCACACCTGTCAGAATGGCTATTTTAAAAAAAGACAACAAAAAACAAGTGTTATCAAGGATGTAGAGAAAAGGGAATCCTTGTGTACTATTGGCAGCAATGTAAATTGGTACAGCCAACATAAAAAACAGTATAGAGTTTCCTCAAAAGACAAACAATAGAACTAACATATGATCCAGCAATTCCACTTCTGGGTATTTATCCAAAAAAATGAAAATACTAAGTCAAAAAGATATGTACCTCTATGTTCATTGCATCATTATTTACAATAGTTAAGATATGGAAGCAACCTGTGTCCAGCAATAGACAAATGTATAAGGAAGATATGGAATATATACACAATAGAATATTATTCAGCCATAAAAAATAATGAAATCTTGCTATTTGCATCAGTTTGGATGGTCCTGGAGGATATCACAACATCCTAAGTCAGACAGAGAAAAACAAACACTGTATGATTTCATTTGTATGTAGAATCTAAAAAACAAAACAAAACAAAGGAGAAACAGACTCACAGATACGGAGAACAAACTGGTGGTTGCCAAAGGGGAAGGGGGTGGAGGGATAAACAAAATAGGTGAAGGGGGATTAAGAGGTACAAACTTCCAGCTATAAAATAAGTAAGTCACAGGGACATAATGTACACACAGGGTATATAGTCAATAATATTGTAACAACTTGGTATGGTGACAGATGGTAACTGGTCATATTATAGTGACAATTTCATAATGTATAAAGCTATGGAGTCACTATGTTGTATAATACCTGAAACTAATATAATATTGTATGTTAATTATAATTAAAAAACACACAAGAAATGTGGGTCAATAGCCCCTGTTGCCTTGCCGTGAGTAAATATATGATTCCTATTAATTAGACTTTTTGAAGTAATGAGACTATTTCATGGATTTTGCTACTTAGATGGCTCTATGAGCTTGGGAGCCATTGTTCTATGTCAGTGAATCAGAAACATTATACATATGAAAATACATATATTACATATATACACACAGGCATTTATGTAGACATACATATATGTATATATGAATACATATATGTGCTTATGCATACTAGATTTAACTAGTTTATTCATACTGAGAGAGAACAGGAAAGTTATGTGCAGTGTTTTCCTTACCTTCATGGAGAACATGAGTTCATAAAATAGCAATAATAAAAGAAGTCATAAATTGGGTCTAGTATTAATGTCAGTTAGCATCCCAATGACATAATGACTATGGCAAAACACTTAAATTTTATTGACATCAATAGGTATTACCAAGCCAGTTTTACTGATGTTGTAATCAAGAGGGCTGGATTTCACAAAGCTCCCAGTAATTGACAATACCATGTCAGAAAGCCTCTGGAATAGGTTGACTGCACACAAGTATGTAAAATACTATCAGTTCTAGTATAAAATACTGTACTAGCTCACAGAGATCTTATTCTGGTATAATTGGTCAAAGCTAATAAAAAATGTTTACTGAGCAAAAACTATGAGTCAAATCTCTATTAGAAATTATGGGGAATAAACAAGGAGTAGACATCATGGTCTCATCTCAAGTTGGTATGATCTGGTTGAGGAAACAGGAAAGTCCTGCATGAAGAATGTAGTGCTTGTCTTCCCCCCATAGTTTCCCCTGACACCCTCTTTGCCAGCTGTTCATATCTAGATCTACTTGAGATCCCCTCTCCATCCATTGCCTAGTTAAAACCTATCTCTTCCCTTTTCCATTCCACTTAATGCCATTCTTAATGCCATCAGTGTAGGTGATCTGAAACTCAAATCTGACCATATCACTCCCTTGCCTAAAGCATTTCAATGCCTATTTTATTACTAATTCCTTAGCACTGACATAAGACCCTAGAAAACTTAGTTCTTCTCTTATCTATAAAATAATTTCCTAAGGCTCCTCATTTTCCTTTTTGTGAATTTTATTTTACTTGTTACTGTTTATTTAGCTATGGGATATATATCCTACCTCCAAACCAGGGTTCCTAATTAAACCTTGCTACCATGTCTTACAGCACTGTTCTGATCTGCTGAGCAAGAGTAACTTTAATTCAGTCTCTTTTTCTGGACCTACATGATACTATAGCTATTACGATGCTTTAGGGTATGATGACTGTAAGCTTCTTACTGGAATACAAGCTCTTTGAGGACAGCAACTGAAAAACCTCCTTGTAGTAATTGTCTATACTCAAGTATCATCATGTCAATAGATAATAGTTTTTGATACCTGAGAATCATAAATTCATAGAATTACATATTTCAGAGTAATTTTAAGAATTATTTGTTTCAGACTTGTTTTGCAGATAAAGAAACTGAGATCCAGACATGTAAGTGATTTGACCAAAGTGACAATTACTTATGAGCAAGGTTTGGAGGAGTAGAGACTCACTCTTAAATATCAGTCTTAAGTAGAAGTCACAATTTTTATTACAGGGAAACAAAGAGATGATAGATTAGATAGATAGATGGATAGATAGATAGAGGGATAACATAAGGATACAGTTTACTAGAAGGGACAGGAATGCAGTGCTGCTAATTACTAGTCATAATTATGGCTTTAAACAATTCATAAGCTCAAAATCAATTATTTATGTGTTAAGCTTCAGCTAAAAGATAATACTAGATTATACAGAAATTTTATAAAATTACAATACTACTGAATCAAGATAGGAGAACAGATTCATTTAGTACTTCAGGTGTCAAAAAGTATCAACTCCTACTTAATCCACCAGCAGTTCCTGACAAATGCTATTGGCAGAGTCCAAAGAAATAAGACTAGTCATGTAACGTTAAAATCTTTGGATAAAAAACCTTGAGAGCCCTAATATAAGAAAAACTCCTTATCAATCAATTATGAGCTGTAATCTCAACCCCACCTCCAGCAAGGGGCCTTACACATCCTTCCTCACAGAATTTTCCACATATCAGCAACTTGCAAAGATCACTGAGCAAAGAACAACCAGACAGTATTTCAGAGATGTGAGCATGGGCTAATGACATAAAAAATCAGATGAATGATCCCCACCATGCCCTGTTATTTAGAGAAAATCTCAGGAACAAAGGGATGTAGGGTTAGAAGTTCCAAACTGGCTGACAGGATTATTTTTTTCATCCTGACAAGACAGCAGGGCACTGCACAGCTCTGGGACACATGTTGTATGGCATGATCTATCTGCACGGCTTGCCTGGAGTTGTGCACTGCTCAGGAGCTGGCAAGGGACTCTGAGAAAGACTCTCAAATGGAGAATCATTTCAATTCTAGAAAAGAGGCTTTCAGAAATCCCACTTCTCCCATTTACCTGAGAGAATTGAAATCAGGATCTCAAAAAGATACTAACACTCCTGTGTTCATTACAGCACTAGTCACAACACAAGAAGCAGAAGATACAGAAACAACTTCAGTGTCCTTCAACAGATAAATGGATAAAGAAAACGTGGTATACATGTACAATGGAATATTATTTAGCCTTTAAAAAGAAGGAAAATTCTGCAACATGTGACAGCGTACATGAACTTTGAGGACATTATGCTAATAAGCCAGTCACAGAAAGACAGATACTGCATGATTCCACTTACATAAGGTATCTAAAATAATCAAATGCATAGACTCAGAGAGTGGAATGGTTGTCAGGGGCTGGGGGGAGGAGAAATGAGGTGTTACTAATCAATAGGCATAAAGTTTCAGTTAAGTAAGATGAATACATTCTAGAGCTCTGTTGTACAACATTTTACCTGTAGTCAACTATACTGCATTACACACTTAAAAATTTGTTAAGAGGTATATCTCAAGTTGTGTTCTTACCACAATAAAAATTTAACTTCTATCCCTTGAGTCTGTAAACGTAAATCCTTACCTGCTACACTTTAGTACTAAAATGATTTTTGAACTGTTCTGACTATGTCATCATAAAATCAGTATATACTGTGACCTACAAATGGGCCCAAGTCACTCTCTAAGCCTCTGCCAGCCACAGTGCTGCCTTCCAGAAAGGTCATGCTATTTGGACTGAATGAGAGCTCAGTATCAGAAGTAGACATAGCTTAAGTGTGTTTCCAAACACAATATTGGACCCACCACAACTGGAAGGAAACAGTGGTACTAATTTTTTCCATCAGCTCCAAGAAACTGATACTGTGTTGGCTTACTATGACCCAGGGGATAGAGATTCAAATGCCCATGTTTACCTTGAACTGCTTCTAAAACTCCATTTCCAGTTACTTAACAAGTCTAGTTCATCAGTCTAGCATGGAATATCGATCCTGGATTGTCCATAAACCTGGGCATACCTCCCTTTGCGTTTGTCCTCTCTGTGCACTGTGCAGAGGCTGCTCTCTCCTCTGCTATTTTCTATTCCTGTGCTGTTGGATCTGTTACTTTAAACGTACATGAAAAACAGTTGATCTGCTATCTTTCTCTTCTTAAAGGCACTTCAAAGTCATTACTTTATGGAAGTTACCATATAACTCTACTCTCCTGTTACTCTTCTGAATACCTTCTTCTTTAACTGTGTGTCCTTTCCTAATCTTCCGTGCCATGTTGAAAATTATCCTCTACTGATAATGTGCTATTGATTGATCTGCACTAGTCTATTCCAGGCCCCTTATAAATATTACTTGGAATAATAAAAGTATAAGATTGTTTCATGAATATATTACATTTAATCTAAAATTTAACTCATTTCTCCATTTTCATCAATCTATTTCTTCAAGCTTAAAAACATTTCAATTTAACTGCAGCAAAAAATGGTAACAAGAACTATTTCATTATTCCCAGATGTGATGTTTCAATTCAATATTTTTGCTTTTTACACTAATGAACACTTACAAGTAATTATTTTAAGGCTAAATAAAATCTTTTCTAAATTTCTATTATTTTAGACCTCAAATTTTCTATTATATGTCCTTACTTTTATTGTTTCAATGCTGTGTTCATCATCCAGTTTTCTCACAGCAGTATGTTAATATACATTCTTAATTGTATTTTTCTCATTTAAAACACTGATAGCATTATTTTTGTGCAAGTGCAACAGTAAGGATGATACAGAGCTTTCTCGTTAGCTTTATATTATCCTTGTGCTTTTACAGTTAGCTTGGACTTAAAATTCTACATTTAATAAATTAACCAAAAATATTCAAATCTTAATGGCATAAGATACTCAGAAGTATTCCTTTTAAGTGGATAATAACATTTATGTAATTCCTAGTTCTTTAAGAGGAGAAACAAAGGTAACCAACAAACTACATTATATGATATCCTATATTATTTCCTTCAACTCCTTAAGCAAATCCACTGATATTGATATATCTTTCCTTTTTTTTTGAAGTATAATTACTTTACAATGTTGTGTTAGTTTCTGCCACACAGAGAAGTGAATCAGCCATACACATACACACATCCCCTCCTTCTTGAACATCCCTCTCTGCCTCCGCCCCGTCCCACCCAACTAAGCAATCAAAGAGCACCGAGCTGAGCTCCCTGTGCTATACAGCAGGTTCCCACTCGCTATCTGTTTTACACACGGTAGTGTATTTATGTCAAACCTAATCTCCCAATTCATCCTCCCCTCCCCTTCCCCCCGTATCCACACATGCTTTCTCTACATCTGCCTTTCTATTCCTGCCCTGCAAATAGCTTCATCTGTACCATTTTTCTAGATTCTAGATATATGCGTTAATATACGATATTTGTTCTATATCTTTTAAGGCTTATTGCTGAAACAAATTTTAGAGGAACAAAATTCCATAAGCACTACTATTTTTTATTCACTATACATTAATTACTGACCAGAGTTATATAGTGTTGAAGAACATGAGCTTGAAGCTAGATGTGCCTGAATCGAAGTGTTAGCTCTCTCTCTTACTAGCTATGAAACTATAAGTCGACCTAAAACTTTAGTTTTTCATCAATGAAATGGGGAAATGGTATTATCTACCTTATAAGATTTCTGAAAAGATTAAATAAAATGATATATGCAATGAAATATTATATATACTAAGGAATAAGTACTAATTAAAATAGTTTATATTTCTAAATGAATTTCAAAACATGCCTTCCAAAATATTCTTAAGTCTATATTGAAAATTAGTATTGGAGGGCTAATTTTCAGGGTGATAATTTTCACATTAGGATTTCTCTCTTCAAAAACCCACCACATAAAGGACAGTATGACTTTCATTTAAGTATTATGTTGCCTTTCACTACTTCTAATGTCAAATGTGCTATTCAGTTTTATGTCTTTCAGCAAATTTTATTGCAAGCCACCATAGCCAGAAACATACAACAAAGCTTTCACACTTACCAACCACATATTTAGTGTTTCACCATAAATTAGACATACCTCTAACAAAATAATTTTAGTTGAATTACTATGACATCCTTTTAAAATCTAAAGCTGGAACCCAGGGTGAATGCTTTATAGTTTCCAGGACATTTTATTCCATATTTTCAAACTTCAGTGCTGTGTAATTGATGTCACATTCTAATGACAAATATTGCTAGATAGGTTCAACTAGTTTACTATCAATGTTTTACCTCAATGCTATCATTGAGAAATAATTGACGTTTTAGAGCCATCTACTATCTCAATTTCAGCTTTTGAAAAATGTTAAAACATAGCACGATACAAAGTGCTATATGAAGCCAATAATATTTCAATGACTATAATTTTAAAGTCTCTTCTTCATTAACAAGTATAATCTTAAAAGTATCCTTCTGTTCTACATATCACTAATTTGATCTGGCTGAACTCATTACTCTGAATTGTTGCTACCTGATTATAATCAATTGCTGCTACATGTAATCAACTTGACATATCGATGGTGTTCTGTCATTATAAAAGTTCAGAACCAAAGCTCCAGAAGTGCAAGAGTTTGTTCATTATAGTCCTAAGACTATGGGCTAAAACTATAAATTGTCTGGAAGAAAACAGAAAGAAAATCTTCATGATGATGGGACAGGCTGGGATTTAATAAGTAGTTCTGGAAAAGGATAGATCATAAAAGAAAAATTTGATAAATTAGATCTCATACAAAAAAAAATGAAAAGACACACATTAAAAGAATGAAAAGCTATAAAGTAGAAGAAAATAATCACATTACATATAAATGACAGATACTTATATCCAGACTACATAAAGAACTCTATTTAATAAGAATACAATTAACCCATTAAAAATTGGCAAAATTTGAATAGACACGTATCAAAGAAAATATACAAAAAGATGCTCAACATCATTAGTCATCAGGTAAGTGCAAATTAACACTACAATGAGATACTACAAAAACACACATTAGAGTGACTAAAATTAACCTGTCTGACAACATTATGGATTGCTGTGGAGCAAGTGGAGCTCTCATTCATTGCTGGTAGGAATGCAAAATGGCACCACCACTTTAGAAAACAGTTTGGCAGTTTCTTAACATAGCTAGATATATATTCACCCTATAAAACTCAGCAATCCTTTTCCTAAGCATTTACCAAATAAATGAAACCTATGCTCAAATGATACTTGTACTTAAATTTTGATAGCAGCTCTATTTGTGATGGCCTTAAACTGGAAACATCCCAAATGTCCATCAACAGGAGAATGAACTTATTTTTTTAATATTCATACAATAGAACACTACTTAGAAACTTAAAAGAAGCAACTGTTGAACCAAAACACAACACAAATAAACCTAAAATATTCTGCTAAGTGAAAGAAGCCAGATACAAAAGACTACATATTATACAATCCCTAGATGAACCTCTAAAGAAAACAAGTATGACTAAAAGAAATAAGGTGGGCATAGAGGGTTTGAATCAGAAGGCACACCAGGTAACTCTGAAGTGATGGATATGTTCCATATTTTTATTGTGCTGATGATTTCCCTGGTGTGTAAATTTTCCTAAAACTTATCTAAATGTACACTTTCAATGGGTACATTATATTTTATGTAAATTTTACTTCAATAAGTTGATTTTTAAAAGGGGTTAGAGGGCCTCCCTGGTGGCGCAAGTGGTTGAGAGTCCGCCTGCCGATGCAGGGGATACGGGTTCGTGCCCCGGTCTGGGAGGATCCCATATGCCGCGGAGCGGCTGGGCCCGTGAGCCATGGCCGCTGGGCCTGCGCGTCCGGAGCCTGCGCGTCCGGAGCCTGTGCTCCGCAACGGGGGAGGCCACAACAGTGAGAGGCCCGCATACCGCAAAAAAAAAAAGGGGGGTTAGAGTGAGCATTATTGCTTATCAGTATACCATAGTCATTAAGAAAAAGGGCTTTAGAGTTAAATTGGATTGTATTTGAGTTAGGATGCCATCCTTTAAAGTTTTTTGGCCTTGAACATGTTAGTTAATGTATTTAAATTTTGTTTAAATATAAGTAATAGTAGATATCACATATATCTGTGGTAAATATAGAAAGATATAATCATGAATGGACTTGGTACTGTCAGTTATAGTCAATAAATGGTTACTCTATCGATAATAATGCCATTATTATCCTCATCATCATCATCTAAAAGCCTTCAGGAAATCTAAAATTAAACTGTATTTAAAAAATATAAAACCTTCATACCTTCAATATTATCACTCTTCTCACAACAGGAGTAATAGATGGGTAGTGTTTCTACTCAGAGTGAATATGTGAGTGGCAGACACTTTCTGGATTTAAAATATTGTCTTCTGGGAAGCTGGAGCTATTTCCTAAAGTTATAAAATCTGACTTCCACTCTGTGGAAATCACTCCTGAATTACATGACAATAGTTCCACTTTTTAACTTAAACTCCTCAGACTAGAATTTTGTAATTTCTTAAGAATAAATGCTTTACAATTATGATTAAGTACCACTCACTTTGAAAAGAGCCAAACTTGAATTTTTATTATCATGAATTGCCAAATTGGGAAACTCATATAAAAGATGGTAAATGAACAAATAATTTTCTCTTTCTGCCTCCATATTTTCTTTTGGTGAATATTAAGAGTGAATAAGTTTGCAGTTAGATCTCTATGTGGTTTAATGATTCTGTCTATTCTCCATAATTATTCATAAGCAATGAAGAGCTGACTCCAGATTTACCTGATTGAAGAAGTCTCCCCTGATTCAATTCTCACAGTGTACCAAATGACACAGGAATTTATTTCTCCATTTGTTGCTGTAGTTTCAAATATTCAATGTGATGCTTAGCCTCTCTACTGCAGGATGACTCTTGAGAAAGACCACAGGGAAACCCATGTCTTAATGGAAATTATGCTTGCAGGCATCTGTTGCCAGCCGGGGGTAGGGTGGCAGAACTTATTTCGAAAGCCAGAAACAACAACTCCGATCAGTCGTCTCAGAAGAGCCAAGCCTCATTTCTTTGTTTCTTTAAGTCTAGCCTCCTAAGATTGGTCAAAACAAACCATCATTTTATGGGCATATCTGTATTCTCAGTCTTATTGGAAAATCTAAAATACATTCACCATGACCAGTAAGGACCAGGTATATATTCTGTTACGATATTCTGTAGATACTACATTATCATGAACAGAAGGAAGCACTGAAATGGATAACTATGGCTAAACACATGTTATTTGAAGCCATAAAGACCTCATTTTGAACATAATTCTATTACTTTCTAACAATATGGACTTTGGAAACTTACATAATCCTACATAAACTTCAATTTCCTTCTGTAATTAATATTTATAATAATAATAATATGATAATAATAACTTTCCCTTGAATTGTTGGGGTAATTTATTGAACACAAATTAGCTTCTGCTGTGTCTGGCATATAATAAGTTCCCAATCATTGCTGGCTATTATGATTATGAAATTACCTAATTTTTTCAGTATTATTTAATATGTTTTATTTTACCACTTTAGAATTTATTATTATCTATTTCAAGGAGCTAATTTTCTTGAGCATTTTCTTCACTATCAACTGTTTCCTTGACACATCACACCCTTAAAATGAATAGTATAAAAAAATGTAGAAAGTAAAAACATTTTAAAATCAAATTCTCTAATGTAAAATCAACATTTGAAGTTTTGAGGTTGAGTAATATTTTTGTTCTGGAAATAAGGGACAAAAACAGGCTTTAAATACATGATTTGTTAAATAAAATTCCCAGGGGTGGGGTAGGATTGCTATCTTGAAGCAAGAAAATACCTATAAGAAAAACAAATAAGATCAAAAATAATGATGAAGATTCATAGCTTATTTCATCATTTCTTTGCATCATTTCTAACGGTATTTTCATGTAAATGGCTTTGCACTTTGAAAAAATTGTACCAAAACAATGTTTGTTGTCTTTAACAAAATCCATTGGAATGATCAGAGAAAAGCTAACATACAAGTCATTTTTTCAATTTAAACAGAATAATAGGCTTTTCAATTTAAACAGAACAATACACTCACTTCTTGATAGGAAGAGCAATGAGGAAATAGAATTAATTAGTGGTTGAAGCATTTAAGCAAATTCAGGCCAACTTTGAGTCAAATAATGTTTGCAGTTAGGTTAAATACTTGACTTCTTTAACCAAGATGTCCTTCAATAGGTGAAAGGATATACAAACTGTGGTACATTTGTATAATGGAATACTGTTCAGCAATAATCAGGAATGAGTAATCAAGCCACTCAAAGACATGGATGGATCTTAAATGCATATTGTTAAGTGAAAAAAAAAGCCACTTCTTCCACTTTTTTGAAAAGGTTACATAGTGTGTGATTCCATTTATATGACATTCTGGAAAAGGAGAAACCATAGAGATGTGAATAGATCATGGTAACAAGGAATTTGGGAAGGAGAGATTTGAAAAAATGAAGCACAGTGTCTCTTTTTTAGGGCCATACAACTAATATATATGATACTGTAATGATGGACGTATGACAATGCATTTGTCAAACTCATAAAAATGTATAGTAAAAAGAATGAACCTTAATGTATGCAGATGTTTTAAAAAGTCAATTAGGAAGTCAGGAAATCCCAGGAAGTATTGCAGAGTATGACAAACGATATAACCACATCACAAATATATAAAATAACCTCACAGAAGTGGATAAAGGAAAGAGGTGCTGATCTAAGTAACTTTAGAAATGAAAGGAGCCTGGAAGAGTAAAAAGACGAAAGGAACTGTACATAGCATTGTACTTTAGTTGATAAAATTGTTTCCCACAAGGGTATGGATTAACAACTTTGAAACTTCTATACATATATATATCATAATTAAACAAGTAAATGGATGGCAGATGAGGGAAGTCAGGTTTTTCACTGATAGAGTGAGGGGTCACAGACAAGCAAGGGGAGAAGGTTAAAATGCTCCTTGTGGTAATGTATTACACGTGGAGACCTAAAATGAACACACGTTTGGCTGAATATAGATACAGATGGATACATATAGAAATACTTATATGTGTGTATATATGATTAGGTGTGCATGCATATTATTTCCTTTTTGTGTCAGTTAAGAGGTCAATGAACACGTCTAGCACCATCTTGGTTTCTAATATCACTCTTCAACCTAGGGAACTGTAGCTCCTTGGGGAAATGACTGACACTAGGCCTGGGGGAGGGAATATGCAAGATGAACCTGGAGCATTTTGTAGTGCCCCAAAAGTAAGGAAGTGTTTTAAAAATTTACAATAGTGGAGTATGCCAAAGAGACACAGAAATCAACTGAAAGAACTCCCAATGGACAAAACTGGAACAATTTTAGCAACAACATAAATAATATAGTATTGAATTATAACCTAATGTATAAAACAAATATCCATGAATCCATACTGATATAAATAAATGGGGGGAAACAAGTTTCCCATGCAGGAGAATTCCAAATAATTGATGTAGAAATTTCATTCATCCTCAAGGAGGTGAAATATAGCTCCTCATTCCTTAAGTGTGGACTGAAGTAGGACTTCCTTCCAAAGAGTATAGTATGGTAATGGAGGAGAAGAGCAACTATGGATGAACATAATAAACACTACCCTAGCAAGTTGGTCAGATGAACAACAACAGTGATAAGTCATGTTGATAGTATGCATTCTTGATATGATATGATGAGAATGACATTTTATTACTATGATCTTACTTCCAAAAACTCATTAGGCAGTTGCATTCATTTTTTTTTTTTACTGTTTTTTTTTTCCCACTAGAAGATCAAGGAAAGGAATGAATCAAATTCTGACATTAAAATAACGGTCTCCTATTACTATAACAATATTTTCTTACTTGATAATGCCACTGATTTTAGATACTAAATAGTTATAGGTCTTTAGTCATAAAATAAATATGGGATTCCCAGAATTTCCCATATGGGATTCCCAGAATTTCTCTTTGGTTATTTTTTAGTTTCTCTTTGTTGATATTATTTTGTTCATGTATCATTTTCTTGATTTTGTTTAGTTGTCCATCTGTGTTCTCTTGTAATTCACTGAGACTTTTAAATTCAATTATTTTGAATTCTTTGTCAAATAATACATAGATCTCCATTTCTTTAGGGTTGGTTACTGTAAGTTTTTTTGTTCCTTTGATTGGGTTATGTTTCCCTGATTTTTGTTGTTGTTGTTGCTGTTCCTTGTAGCTTTGTGTTGGTGTCTACAAATTTGAAGAAACAGCTGCTTTTCCCAGTCTTTACAAACTGGTTTCAATGGGGAGAGATATTCAGCAATCATCCCAGCTAGACATTCTAGGAGCCTCTCAAATCTTTTCTACAAAGGTATCTTCTCTAAACTTTTGTGTGTAGACTCCTAATTAGAGGGGTTTACCAGTTTCACTATTTTTTTAGGAGCCCATAATCTCTGGCTCCCTCTGGTGTCTGGACTCCACTGCAGCCCAGAACATTGAAGTCATGCTCCACTCCTCTCCCTACCTCTTTGGAAAGAAGCCTCCAGTTCTGCACCTTCTCCCAATCTTGCATGCTAGGCAAAAACCTCTTTCCCCTTTCCTTTGTTTTCAGCTATCCCCAGGCATCCAAACTATGCTGATTCCATCAGCCCTCTATGTGAGGCAAGATAGAAATGAGTCTTTTGGAAGCACACTTAAGACCAGAATGTTGGAGGCATGGTCTACTCCTCTCTCTGAGATACTGTGCCTCAGATTCTGTGTGTTCACAAACTTGCAGAGTGTGCTGGCAGCAGCAAGCCATCACACCTTTCTTTTGTTCTTAGTTGCCAAAACTATGCCAGTTCTGTCAGTGTTCCAGGTGAGGTGAGGTAGAAACAAGTCTTTCAGGCAGTGCACTGAGAGGCCAGGGACTTTGGATAAACACTCCTCTTTCTCTTTCTCCTTGAGGGTAAAATCACAGGCCAAATCACTGAGCTGTGCTGGCTTGGAGGACAGGCTGATGGGGGTAAGGTAAAATTGCTCTTTTTACCCATTTCAATGTAAGGTGTGTGTGTGTGTGTGTGTGTGTGTGTGTGTGTGTGTGTGTGTGTGTCTAAAGCACTGCAGCTTCTTAACTGGATACAGAACTTCTCATAAAATATTTCGCTCCATATATTGTTGTTAAATCAGTGTTTCTGTGGGGGACAAGGGCTGGAACTTCCTATTCTAATTTCTTACTGACATTACTCCCGAATGAGCATTCTAAATCCAGTGAATCACAAAGAAAAGTAAAAGTAAGATGTCTATCCTAAAAATACTTTGGAAAATCAATCAGAGTATTTCTCTCTAATTACTGTAACAAGTTACAACTCTGTTTATGCATTTTCAAGTGGTTTTTTCTCAGAGGATGTCTTCAGAGTGGCTTATTTATCATGTACTTATAACACTCTCTGTTGTTGCACATTTTTCAAAATTAGAAGTGTTGCCTGACTGCTATGTTGTCCAATTAATATTTATAACCCAGGATGTCCATTTCTATCAGACCCAGAGCCCAGCGTCTGCTTAATGATCTGATTCAAGGCTCATGTCTAGCTCTAAAAGTTTGCTGGGCTATACGTGGGAATGGAATAATGCTATCAGATTCCTACAGTTTGAAGAAAAAGGGAATACATAGTGATGCAGATAGATACAGAACAAAGAGTGAGGCACCAGGCCATTCGCCAGGTTGCTATGAATAGCTCTTCATATCTAAGACACTATAACTTTAATTCTTGAAGGTACTGCACATCAATTCACTGACAGACACTAGATAAAGGCATTAATCAATGTCAATGTGTATTTATTGGACAGTAACTGTGTACAAAGTGCTATAGATCATTTGTTTTAAAATATTTTGTTCCTAAGAATTATACAATTTATATGGAAACACAAAAGACGCCAAGTAGCAAAAGCAATCTTGAGAAAGAAAAACGGAGCTGAGGAATCAGGCTCCCTGACTTCAGAATACACTACAATGCTACAGTAATCAAGACAGTATGTTACTGGCACAAAAACAGAAATATAGATCAATGGAACAGGATAGAAAGCCCAGAGACTAACCCACGCACCTATAGTTAGCTAATCTATGACAAGAGAGGCAAGGATATACAATAGGGAAAAGACAGTCTCTTCAATAAATGGAGCTGGGAAAACTGGACAGCTACATGTAAAAGAATGAAATTAGAACACTTCCTAACAAACACCATATACAAAAAGAAACTCAAAATGGATTAAAGACCTAAATGTAAGGCCAGACACTATGAAACTCTTAGAGGAAAACATAGGCAGAACTCTCTTTAACATAAATCACAGCAAGATCCTTTATAACTCACCTCCTAGAGTAATGGAAATAAAATATAAAATAAACAAATGGAACTTAATGAAACATAAAAGCTTTTGCACAGCAAAGGAAAACATAAACAAGATGAAAAGACAACCCTCAGAATGGCAGAAACTATTTGCAAACAAAGCAACTGACAAAGGACTAATCTCCAAAATATACAAGCAGCTCATACAGCTCAATATCAAAAAAAACAAACAACCCAATCCAAAAATGGGCAGAAGACCTAAATACACATTTCTCCAAAGAAGACATAGAGATTGCCAAAAAGCACATGAAAAGATGTTCAACATCACTAATCATTAGAGAAATGTAAATCAAAACTACAATGAGGTATCACCTCACACCAGTCAGAATGGCCATCATCAAAAAACCTACAAACAATAAATCCTGGAGAGGGTGTGAAGAAAAGGGAACCCTCTTGCACTGTTGGTGGGAATGTAAATTGATACAGCCACTATGGAGAACAGTATGGAGGTTCCTTAAAAAACTAAAAATAGAGCTACCATATGAGCCAGCAATCCCACTACTGGGCATATACCCTGAGAAAACCATAATTCAAAAAGAGTCATGTACCACAATATTTATTGCAGCACTATTTGCAGTTGTCAGGATGTGGAAGTAATCTAAATGTCCACTGACAGATGAATGGATAAAGAAGATGTGACACATATATACAATGGAATATTACTCAGCCATAAAAAGAAACAAAATTTAGTTATTTGCAGTGAAGTGGATGGAGCTAGAGTCTGTCATACAGAGTTAAGTCAGAAAGAGAAAAACAAATACAATATGCTAACGCACATATATGGAATCCAAAAGAAACAGTACTGATGAACCTAGTGGCAGGGCAGGAATAAAGACATAGATGTAGAGAACAGACTTGAGGACACAGCAGGGGAAGGGCATGCTGGGACAAAGTGAGAGAGTAGCAGTGACATATATACACTACCAAATGTAAAATGGATGGCTAGTGGGAAACTGCTGCATAGCACAGGGAGATCAGCTCGGTGCTTTGTGATGATCTAGAAGGGTGGGATAGGGAGAATGGGAGGGAAGCTCAAGAGGGAGGGGATATGGGGATATATGTATACTTATAGCTGATTCACTTTGTTGTACACCAGAAACTAACACAACATTGTAAATCAATTATATTCTAATAAAGATATAGAATAAAATATAAGAAAAGAAAATAATTTTGTTCCTGCCTATATTAGTCAAGCTTCTCAACAGAACATAAAACTGGTAGTATATCTATCTATATAGATAGATAAATATTATATAGATATATATCCATATTATATAGAACTATATATTATAACTATATATAATCCTATATGTATATGGATATATGTAAATAAATATAAATATATTTATTATGTAGAGGTTTATTGTGAGGAATTGGCTCATGCAATTTGGACCTTTTTTTTTTAAGTCTTTATTGAAATTGGTACAATATTGCTTCTGTTTTATGTTTTGGGTTTTTTGTTTTTTTTTTTTTTTTGGCCCCAAGGCATGTGGGATCTTAACTCCTGACCAGGGATTGAACCCTGCATTGGGAGGTGAAGTCTTAACCACGGGACTGCCAGGGAAGTCCCTGGCTCATGCAGTTTGGAGGATAAATTCCATGATCTGCCATCTGCAAGCTGGAGACTGAGGAAAGCCAATGATATAATTCAGTCTGAGTCTGAAAGCTTATAAATCAGGAGAACTGATTGTATAAATACTCGTCTGAAGACTGGAGAAGATGAGATGAAATGCCCCAGCTCAATCAGTGAAGCAGAAATAAAGACTGAGTTCCTCTTTCCTTCTGCCTTTTGTTCTGTTCAGGCTCTCAACAGATTGTATGATGCCCACTCACATTGGGGAGAACAATCTACTTTACTGAGACCACAGGTTCAAATGCTAGTTGCATTCAGAAACACCCTTAAAAACATATCCAGAAATGATGTTTAATCCAACACCACCATGATCAATCAGGTTGACACATAAAATTAACCATTACATTGCCCTTACAATATTTTAACTTATAAACCATGCAGATTTTACGACTATGGACAATCACACATCCTTTGAAAAAAAGCATTATCTTTGATATGATACTCCATTTCTAGCTGCACAAAATTTGTTTTGAGTTTGGATTGCAACTTTCATTTTCTAGTAAGCACCATTCTTTTGAAAGTATTGTGTATGATGTGAATTCTCTTTAATATGTATTCATATTTTTTTTCTAACCAAGCAGCTTTGCTACTTCTTCACTCTCCTTCACTGTTCAAATCATCCAAATTTATTGGGAAATCTTCCCAAGATCTCCACTCCAAGATAAAGCAAAGGACAATCACCTGAACACCTATTTGCCACCTAATACTGATTGACTGAAAGTAGAGAGAGCTACTCATATTACAGCTAAAAGAAAGCTCTTTCAAGTTATGTCTTTCTCCTACATGTTTTTTGGCAAAAAAAAAAAAAAAAAAGAAAGAAAAAAGAGGAAGCACTTTTGACAATGTATTGTAAAGAATAGAAGCCATATTTTATCAAGCATAGTCAGTTTCTAATAATGTCAAGTAACCATAACACAATAATGGAGGTCTTAATCTCCTTTGTACTGTATTTCTATCCCTATGAAATACCTGCATCAAAACTGCATTTCAAGAAAATGAATTTGTTCCAGCTTCCACACTGAGCAAGTAACTGCAATAATGAAATGAATTTGAAAAAGGACCAAAGAACCTAGTAAAAGAAAAAATATTAGAAAACAAAGAAGAGATGACGCTTCAAGATGGTGGAGGAGTAAGACGTGAAGATCACCTTCCTCCCCACAAATACATCAAAAATAAATCTACATGGGGAACAACTCCTACAGAACACTACTGAACGCTGGCAGAAGACCTCAGAATTCCCAAAGGCAAGAAACTTCCCACATACCTGGGTAGGGCAAAAGAAAAAAGAAAAAACAGAGACAAAAGAATAGGGACAGGATCTGCACTTCTGGGAGGTAGCTGTGAAGGATGAAAAGTTTCCATACACTAGGAAGCCCCTTCACTGGTGGAAATGGGGGGGTTGGTGGGGGGAAGCTTCGTAGCCATGGAGGAGAACGCAGCAACAGGGGTGCAGAGAGCAAAGCAGAGAGATTTCTGCACAGAGGATCGGTGCCGACCGGCACTCACCAGCCTGAGAGGCTTGTCTGCTCACCCACCAGGGCAGATGGAGGCTGTGAGCTGAGGTTTGGGCTTCAGAGGTCAGATCGCAGGGAGAGGACTGGGGTTGGCTGCGTGAACACAATCTGAAGGGGGTTGGTGTGCCACAGCTAATTGGGAGGGAGTACAGGAAAAAGTCTGGACCTGCCTAAGAGTCAAGAGACCACTGTATTGGGGTGCGTGAGGAAAGGAGATTCAGAGCACTGCCTAAATGAGCTTCAGAGACAGGCATGAGCCGTGGCTGTCAGTGCAGACACCAGAGACAGGCATGAATTGCTAAGGTTCCTGCTGCAGCCACCAAGAAGCCTATGTGCAAGCACACGTCACAATCCATTCCTCCCCTCCCAGGAGCCTGAGTAGCCTGCCACTGCCAGGGTCCCATGATCCAGGGACAAGTTCCCTGGTAGAACACATGGAATGCCTCAGGCTGTTGCAATGTCACACTGGCCTCTGCCACTGCAGGCTTGCCCTGCATTCCATAAACCTCCCTCCACTGAGCCTGAGTGAGCCAGAGGCCCCTAATAAGCCGCTCCTTTAACCCCCTCCTATCTGGGTGAAGAACAGATGCCAGAGGGTGACCAACATGCAGAGGCAGGGCCAAATCCAAAGCTGAACCCCAGGAGCTCAGTGAACAAAGAAGAGAAAGGGAAATTTCTCACAGCAGCCTAAGGAGCAGTGGAGTAAATCTCCATAATCAATTTGATGTACGCTGCTTCTGTGGAATACCTGAATAGACAATGAATCATCCCAAAATTGAGGTGGTGGACTTTTGGAGCAATTGTAGACTTGGGGTGTGTTGTATACAACTGACTAGATTCTGATTTTTTTTGTTTATATTAGTATAGTTTTTCACGCTTGTTATCATTGGTGGATTTGTTTATTGGTTTGGTTGCTCTCTTTTTTTATTTTTTATTTTAATAACTATTTTATTTTATTTATTTTCTTTCTTTTTTTTTCTGCCTTTTCTTCTGAGCTGTGTGGCTGTCAGGGTCTTGGTGCTCTGGCGGGGTGTCAGGCCTGAGCCTCTGAGGGGTGAGAGCAAAGTTCCGGATACTGGACCACCAGAGACCTCCTGGCCCCATGCAATATCAATCAGCGAGAGCTCTCCAGAGATCTCCGTCTCAACACCAAGACCCAGTTTCACTCAACCACCAGCAAGCACCAGTGATGGACACCCCATGCCAAAAAACTAGCAAGACAGGAACACAACCCCACCCATTAGCAGAGAGGCTGCCTAAAATCATAACACAGTCACAGACACCCCAAAAAGTACCACTGGACATGGTGCTGCACACCAGAAAGACAAGATCCAGCCTCATCCACCAGAACAAAGGCACCAGCCCCATCCACCAGGAAGCCTACACAACCCAGTGAACCAACCTTAACCACTGCGGGCAGAAACGATAAACAATGGGAACTAGGAACCTGCAGCCTGTGACAAGGAGACCGCAAACTCAGTAAGTTAAGCAAAATGAGAAGACAGAGAAACACACAGCAGATGAAGGAGGAAAGTAAAAACCCACCAGGCCAAACAAAAGAAGAGGAAATAGGCAGTCTACCTGAAAAAGAATTCAGAGTAGTAATACTACAGATGATCCAAAATCTTGGAAATAGAATGATGAAAATGCAAGAAACGTTTAACAGGGACCTAGAAAAACTAAAGAGCAAACAAACAATTCTGAACAACACAATAAATGAAATTAAAAATTCTCTAGAAGGAATCAATAGCAGAATAACTGAGGCAGAAGAACGGAAAAGTGACGTGGAAGATAAACTAGTGGAAATAACTACCACAGAGCTGAATAAAGAAAAAAGAATGAAAAGAATTGAGTACAGTCTCAGAGACCTCTGGGACAACATTCAATGCACCAACATTCAAATTATAGGGGTCCCAGAACAAGAAGAGAAAAAGAAAGGGACTGAGAAAATATTTGAAGATATTATAGTTGAAAATTCCCTAATATGGGAAAGGAAATACTCAATCAAGTCCAGGAAGCACAGAGAGTCCCATACAGGATAAATCCAAGGAGAAACATGCCAAGACACATATTAATCAAACTAGCAAAAATTAAATACAAAGAAAGAATATTAAAAGCCTCAATAAATAACGTACAAGGGAATCCCAATAATGTTAACAGCTGATCTTTCAGCAGAAACTCTGCAAACCAGAAGGGAGTAGCAGGACATATTTAAAGTGATGAAAGGGAAAACCCTACAACCAATATTACTCTACCCAGTAAAGATGTCATTCAGATTCAACAGAGAAATTAAAACCTTTACAGACAAGCAAAAGCTAAGAGAATCCAGCACCACAAAACCAGCTTTACAAAAAGTGCTAAAGGAGCTTCTCTAGGCAGGCAACACAAGAGAAGGAAAAGACCTACAATAACAAACCCACAACAATTAATAAAATGGTAATAGGAACATACATATTGATAATTACCTAAAATGTAAATGTATCAAATGCTCCAATGAAAAGACATAGACTGACTGAATGGATACAAAAACAAGACCCATATATATGCTGTCTACCAGAGACCCACTTAGGACCTATGGACAAATACACACTGAAAGTGAAGGGATGGAAAAAGATATTCCATGCAAATGGAAATCAAAAGAAAGCTGGTGTAGCAATTCTCATATCAGACAAGAGACTTTAAAATAAAGACTATTGGGCCTCCCTGGTGGCGCAAGTGGTTGAGAGTCCGCCTGCCGATGCAGGGGATACGGGTTCGTGCCCCGGTCTGGGAGGATCCCATATGCCGCGGAGCGGCTGGGCCCGTGAGCCATGGCCGCTGAGCCTGCGCGTCCGGAGCCTGCGCGTCCGGAGCCTGTGCTCCGCAACGGGGGAGGCCACAACAGTGAGAGGCCCGCATACCGCAAAAAAATAAATAAATAAATAAAATAAAATAAAATAAAGACTATTACAAGAGCCAAAGAAGGACACTATGTAATGATCAAGGGATCAATCCAAGAAGAAGATATAACAATTGTAAATATTTATGCATGCAACATGGGAGCACCTCAATACGTAAACCTAACACTAACACCATAAAAGGGGAAATCGACAGTGACACAAGAATAGTAGGGGACTTTAACACCCCACTTTAACCAATGGACATATCATCCAAAGTGAAAATAAAGGAAACACAAGCTTTAAATGACACATTAAACAAGATGGACTTAATTGATATTTATAGGGCATTCCATCCAAAAACAACAGAATACACTTTCTTCTCAAGTGCTCGTGGAATATTCGCCAGGATAGATCATATCCTGGGTCACAAATCAAGCCTTGGTAAAGTAACAAAAATTGAAATCATATCAAGTATCTTTTCCAACCACAATGTTATGAGACTAGACATCAATTACTGGAAAAAAAACTGTAAAAAATACAAACACATGGAGGCTAAACAATACACTACTAAATAACCAAGAGATCACTGAATAAATCATAGAGGAAATGAAAGAATACCTAGAAACAAATGAAATTGAAAACAAGATGACCCAAAAATCTATGGGACGCAGCAAAAGCAGTTCTAAGAGGGAAGTTGATAGCAAAACAATCCTACCTCAAGAACAAGAAAAATCTTAAACAACCTAACTTTGGAACTAAAGCAATTAGAGAAAGAATAACAAAAAAAATCCGAAAGATAGCAGAAGGAAAGAAATCATAAAAATCAGATCAGAAATAAGTGAAAAAGAAATGAAGGAAACAATAGCAAAGATTAATAAAAATAAAAGCTGGTACTTTGAGAACATAAAGAAAATTGATAAACCGTTAGCCAGACTCATCAAGATAAAAAGGGAGAAGACTCAATTTAATAGAATTCAAAATGAAAAAGGAGAAGTAACAACTGACACTGCAGAAATACAAAGGATCATGACAGATTACTACAAACAACAACTATATGCCAATGGACAACCTGGAAGAAATGGACAAATTCTTAGAAAAGCACAACCTTCCCAGCCTGAACCAAGAAGAAATGGAAAATATAAACAGACAAATCACAAGTACTGAAATTGAGATTATGATTACAAATCTTCCAACAAACAAAAGCCCAGGACCAGATGGCTTCACATGAGAATTCTATCAAACATTTAGAGAGGAGGTAACACCTATCCTTCTCAAACTTTTCCAAAATATAGCAGAGGGGGGAACACTCCCAAACTCATTCTAGGAGGCCACCATCACCCTGATACGAAAAGTAGAAAATGATGTCACAAGAAAAGAAAACTACAGGCCAATATCACTGTTGAACATAGATGCAAAAATCCTCAACAAAATACCAGGAAACAGAATACAACGGAATATTTAAAGGATCATACACCATGGTTAAACGGAGTTTATCCCAGCAATGCAGGAATTCTTCAATATATGCAAATCAATCAGTATAATACAGCATGTAAACAAATTGAAGGATAAAAATATGATAGTCTCCATAGATACAGAAAAAGCTTTCAACAAAATTCAACACCCATTTATGATAAAAACACTCCAGAAAGTAGGCATAGATGGAACCTACCTCAACATAATAAAGGCCATCTATGACAAACACACAGCCAACAACATTCTCAATGGTGAAAAATTGAAACAATTTCCTGTAAGATCAGGAACAAGACAGGGTTGCCCACTCTCACCACTATTATTTAACATAGTTTTGGAAGTTTTAGCCACAGCAATCAAGGAAGAAAAGGAAATAAACAGTATCCAAATTAGAAAAGAAGTAAAACTGTCACTGTTTGCAGATGACATGAGACTATACATAGAGAATCCTAAAGACGCTACCAGAAAACTACTAGAGCTAATCAATGAATTTCATAAAGTAGCAGATTACAAAATTAATGCACAGAAATCCCTTGCATTCCTATACACTAATTATGAAAAATCTGAAAGAGAAATTAAGCAAACACTCCCATTTACTACTGCAACAAAAAGAATAAAGTACCTAGGAAGAAACTTACCTAAAGAGACAAAAGACCTGTATGCAGAAAACTATATGACACTGATGAAAGAAAGGAAAGATGATACAACAGAAGGAGAGATATACCATGTTCTTGGATTGGAAGAATCAACATTGTGAAAATGATTATATTACCCAAAGCAATCTACAGATTCGATCCAGTCCCTATCAAACTACCAGTGGCATTTTTCACAGAATTAGAACAAAAATTTCACAATTTGTATGGAAACACAAAAGACACTGAATAACCAAAGCAATCTTGAGAAAGAAAAATGGAGCTGGAGGAATCAGGCTCCCAGATTTCAGACTATACTACAAAGCTACAGTAATCAAGATAGTATGGGACTGGTACAGAAACAGAAATATAGATCAATGGAACAGGATAGAAAGCCCAGAGATAAACCCACACACATATGGTCACCTTATTTTTGATAAAGGAGGCAAGAATATACAATGGAGAAAAGACAGTCTTTTCAACAAGTGGTGCTGGGGAAACTGAACAGCTACATGTAAAAGAATGAAATTAGAACACTCCCTAACACCATACCCCAAAATAAACTCAAAATGGATGAAAGACCTAAATGTAAGGCCAGACACTATAAAACTCTTAGAAGAATACGTAGGCAGAACCCTCTATGACATAAATCACAGCAAGATCCTTTTTGATCCACCTCCTAGAGAAATGGAAATAAAAACAAAAATAAACAAATGGGACCTAATGAAACTTAAAAGCTTTTGCACAGCAAAGGAAACCGGAAACAAGACGAAAAGACAACCCTCAGAACTGGAAGAAAATATTTGCAAATGAAGCAACTGACAAAGGATTAATTTCCAAAATATAGAAGCAGCTCATGCAGCTCTATATCAAAAAAACAAACTACCCAATCCAAAAATGAGCAGAACCTAAATAAACATTTCTCCAAAGACAATATACAGATTGCCAACAAACACATGAAAGAATGCTCAAAATCACTAATCATTAGAGAAATGCAAATCAAAATTTCAATGGGGTAGCATCTCACACCAGTCAGAATGGCCATCATCAAAAAAAAAATCTACAAACAATAAATGCTGGTGAGGATGTGGAGAAAAGGGAACCCTCTTGAACTGTTGGTGAGAATGTAAATTTCTGCAGCCACTATGCAGAACAGTATGGGGTTTCCTTAAAAACCTAATAATAGAACTACCATATGACCCAGCAATCCCACTACTGGTTATATACCCTGAGAAAACCATAATTCAAAAAGAGTCACATACCACAATGTTCACTGCAGCTCTATTTACAATAGCCAGGACCTGGAAGCAACCTAAGTGTCCAGCGACAGATGAATGGATAAAGAAGATGTGACATATATATACAATGGAATATTACTCAACCATAAAAAGAAACAAAATTGAATTATTTGCAGTGAAGTTGATGGACCTAGAGTCTGTCATACAGAGTTTTAAGTCAGTTAGAAGGAGAAAAACTAGTACCTTATGCTAACACAGATATATGGAATCTAAAAAAAAAAAAGTTTCTGAAGAACGTAGGGGCAGGACAGGAATAAAGACACAGATGTAGAGAATGGACTTGAGGACACCTGGAGGGAGAAGTAAGCTGGGATGAAGTGAGAGAGTGGCATTGACATATATACACTACCAAATGTAAAATAGATAGCTAGTGGAAAGCAGCCACATAGCACAGGGAAATCAGCTCAGTACGTTGTGACAACCTACAGGGGTGGGATAGGGAGGGTGGGATAGGGAGGTTGGGATGGAGACGCAAGAGGTAGGGGATATGGAGATATATGTATACGTATAACTGATCACTTTGTTATACAGCAGAAACTAACACAACATTTTAAAGCAATTATACTCCAATAAAGATGTTAAAAAAAGAAAAGAAGATAAAATACAGATAAGAATTATTACTATCTCAATAAATATGGAATAATTTGGTTAAACATGGTTCTTTGTAGAAATATAGACACAATTACAATATAAAGGAAAAATCATGGGGTTTACAATCAGAATCCTTATAGTTTTCACTGGGAGACATGGAAAAGATAACTAACTTCTCTGATTCCATGTTCTCATCTATAAAATAGAAGTAATACTTGGACTTACCTGGTGGTTCAGTGGCTAAGCCTCCAGGCTCCCAAAGCAGGGGGCCTGGGTTTGATCCCTGGTCAGGGAACTAGATCACACATACCACAACTAACACTTCATGTGCTGCAACTAAAGATCCCACATGCTGCAACTAAAGATCCTGCATGCCACAACAAAGATCCCACATGCAGCAATGAAAATCCCATGTGCTGCAATTGAGACCCGGTGCAGCCAAATAGATAGATAAATATTCAAAAAAAAGAGAGAGACACAGAGAAAGAGATATAATGACAGAAGTAGCATCAGAGAGTCCAGGGGGAAAAAATGGAAATAATACCCATCACAAAAGTTGTTTTGAGAATCCATTAATCTAATATAGATGAAAATGCTATCAGTGGCAATAAATACTACCTAATATATGTATAAAAATCTGTAATAGATTCAGTTGAATGGTACAAGTTCAATTAAATTTAGTTTCCTTGACAGTATATAAATTTAAAATATGAGATTAAAGATTTTAATATATGAAATCTTTTTATTTTTGCATTTCTCTATTCCTTGTGCTTATACTTACACTGGAAAAACTGGGATAAACTTAAAGACTCTTCAACATATGCTTCTTTCTTTAAAAATAAATTTGTTCATTATTTAGAATTTGGAGATGTACACATTGAAAGGAAGTTTACTACGATGAATTCCAATAATTGAAAGAGATGAGTACTATAATAGTATTTGTCTCAGATTTCTGTATATATTGATTATCCTCTAATACAGGGGTCTCCAACCCCCCAGGCCACATACTGGTACCAGTCCATGGCCTGTTAGGAACTGGGCCACACAGCAGGAGGTTAGCAGCGGGCAAGCAAGCAAAGCTTCATCTATATTTACAGCTGCTCCCCATCACTTGCATTATCACCTGAGCTCCGCCTCCTGTCAGATCAGCAGTGGCATTAGATTCTCATAGGAGCACGAGCCCTGCTGTGAACTGCACATGCGAGGGATCTAGGTTGCGTGCTCCTTATGAGAATCTGATGCCTGATGATCTGAGGTGGAGCTGAGGCGGTGATGCTAGCGCTGGGGAGTGGCTGCAAATACAGATTATCATTAGCAGAGAGGTTTGACTGCACACAGACCATAATAAATCAATTGCTTGCAGACTCATATCAAAACCCTATCAGTGAGTGGCAAGTGACAATTAAACTACATCTGGTGGCAGGCTTTATAGTGGCAAGTGAGTTGATGTAATTCAATTGTCCAGCTGCATCTGGTGGTAGGCTTTAAGTCAGAATCTGACACTTATTTTAGTCTGCGCATGGCCCGCCCATTATTTTATTTACCATTTCTATCCTCACCTCTTTCCTGCACTTTGCACTTGTCTCAGTTTTGGTAAACCCACAAGCTAACCTTAGCCAAAACAAGTAAAAAACAAATGTCACTGGAGAGCTTCTTTGAAAAGGGGGAAAGAACCAATGATGAGACAGCAGAAGAGTCTAAGACTGACAACAAAAAGAAAGCTGCATTTAAAAGAAAATACCAAGAGTCCTACTTAAATTACAGGTTAATTGCAACAGGTGATTCACATTCTCCAAGCCTGGTTTGTATAATATGTGCTGACCAGCTATCCAAGGAAACCATGAACCTTTCAAAACTGCTTCACCACATGGAGACCAAGCACCGTGCATTCAAAGACAAGACTTTGGAATTTTTCAAAAGAAAAAAAAAGGGAACATGAAGAACAGAAGCAATTATTGAAGGCCACCACTTCATCAAATTTGTTTGCACTGAGAGCATCATTCTTAGTGGCTAACTGCATTGCTAAAGCTAAGAAACCCTTTACTATTGGTAAGAATTCTGCTGCTAAGAACATTTTTCATGAACTTTTAGGAGAGACTGCAGTCCAAAAGATGGCACGTGTTCATTTTTCAGCTAGCACCATAACTAGATGAATTGGGAAAAAGCAGAGGACATTAAGGCACAATTGTTAGAGAGGATTAATGAGTCACCATGATATGCAATCCAGGTTGACAAGTCTACCAATGTTGACAACAAGGCAACAATGCTTGTTTTGGTGTGATATAATTTTCAGGAGGATGTGCATGAGGATATGTTATGTGCACTTTTGTTGCCAACCAGCACCACAACTACAGAACTGTTCAAGTCTTTGAATGATTACATAACAGGATAAATGAATTGGTCATTTTATGTTGGTATATGCATGGATGGAGCGGGTGCCATGAGTGGATGGCTTTCTGGTTTCTCTACTTGGGTCAAAGAGGTCGTTTCTGAATGTGAATCTACACACTGTGTCATCCACAGAGCAATGCTGGCTAGCCAAAATATGTCACCTGAACTTAACAACGTTTTGCAGGATGTGATTAAAATTATCAACCACTAAAGTACATGCCCTTAACTCAGTCTGTTCACGCAGCTCTTTGAGGAGATGGACGCAGAACACACACATCTTCTCTTATACACAGAAGTGAGATGGCTTTCTAAAGGTAGATCACTGGCCACAGTTTTTTGAGTTATGAGAGCTGCTCCAGAGATTTCTTTTAGAAAAACAGTCACCACTGGCAGCACATTTCAGTGACACAGAATGGGTTGAAAACTTGCTCACTTGTGTGACACATTCAACCTGCTCAACATACACAACCTGTCACTTCAGGGGAGAACAACAACTGTGTTCAAGTCAGCAGATAAAGTGGCTGCACTCAAAGCCAAACTGGAATTATGGGGGTGATGAGTGAACATTGAGATTTTTGACGTTTCAGACATTAGCAGAGATTTTGAAAGAGACTGAGCCAGGGCCTTCTTTCTCCCAGGTGGTGTATGATCACCTATCTCAGCTTTCAAATGAGTTTGAGCATTACTTCCCAACCACAAAATACCCCCAAACCGGGAAGGAGTAGATTTGCGACCCATTTGTGAATAAGCCAGGTGATTCAACTTTTCCGTGCTAGAAGAGGATCAACTGCTTGAGATTGCACATGATGGTGCCCTTAAAAGTATGTTTGAGGCAACTTCAAATTTCCATACACTCTGGATTAAAGGCAAGGCGAGATTTCCTGAGATTGCCACAAAAGCATTGAAAAGCCTGCTTCCATTTCCAGCATCCTATCTTTGTGAAGCAGGGTTTTCTGCAGTGACAGCAACCAAAACGAGATTACAGAGTAGACTGGACATAAGCAACACACTTCCGGTGTCACTGTCTCCTGTCACGCCCAGGTGGGACCGTCTAGATGCAGGAAAACAAGCTCAGGGCTCCCACTGATTCTGCATTATGGTGAGTTGTACAATTATTTCATTATATATTACAATGTAATAATAATAGAAATAAAGTGCACAATAAATGTAATGTGCTTGAATCATCCCAAAACCACCACCACCCAGGTCCATGGAAAAATTGCTTTCCACAAAATTGGTCCCTGCTGCCAAAAAGTTGGGAATCGCTGCTCTAATAGACATCATATTATGATTGGTGAAGTCAATGGTGATTTTGACAATTCTCTGTCAATGCTATTTTGGTGATGTACATATTATTTGGAAACATCTAAATTTACAAATAGCCCGACACTACATTAAAGTTACCAGACCCCTCTATGCCTTCCGCAGTTGAACGTTAAGAGATTTATAAGATATTTAAATTTTCTAACTTTTTATTTTGAAATAGTTTTATATTTGCAAGAAAGTTAAAAAAATAGTACCAAATAATTCTAAAGAAATAATTGAATAAATAAGCTAAAGAGAGGAAGGGAATGCTCTTTCTTATAGCAGAATTCCAATTATTAAATGTAGAAACAGTGATAGAAATAGAAAATCAACATTTGCCAAACAGCATGGTAATAATTATCCTAAGATAAAATTAATGAGCAAACATATGATCTGAAATAGGATATCTGCCTAGTCTCAAAATACTTATTAAATTACAAAGTAAAAAATAATAACTTTATATTAGCAAAACCTGGAACATACAACCTCAACTAAGTGATCAAAGTTAGCATCACCAACAATGATACATATGGATGTGATCCTTGATATGATACACTGAGAAGAACACAGATCATTTTTGTGGAATTCTTTCCAAGAATATTGTATTTAAGTAGAGCAAAAGGATTCTCCCAGCACTAAGGGAAGGAAGGCCATTTACACAAGAATCCCTCATGATTTCTTTCTAACAATCTCTAAAAAGATAATATGTAACTATCTGAGATTATGTAAAGATAAGATAAAGTGAGATCATTTAGAATGTATCAGTTAGGGTGCTTTCAGTTAAAGCTCCTTTAGAAATAACCACCACACTTCATTTTTATAACAGAGACAAGATTTAGCTAGAAGGGATATAAACTTGTCTCAAGGCTCTTCTAAGATATTTCTTGAACCATATGCAAAACCCAAACATTTATTTTTAAAAGATGCAGTAATTAAGTCGGCAGAAGAGTAGGGCTCAAAAGACTCCTAACTCAACTGTAGAAAAAACAAACATGGAGGTCAATGACTGTATTAGTTACCTATTGCTGACTAAAAACTTTTACCTCAAAAGTCAGTGTCTAAAACAACACACATTTATTATCCTGAGGTTTCTCTAGGTCAGAAATCTTGAAAACATTTAGCTGGTTGATTCTGGCTCAAGAGCTTTCATGAGGTTGCAGTTAGATAATTGACTAGAGGAAGATTCACTTCCAAGTTCTTAGGAGGCCTCGGTTCCTCACTGGCCATCAGTGGGAGACTTCAGTTGTTTGCCACATGGATCCCTGCATAGGCTACCTGAGTTTCCTCACAGCCTAAGAGATTCCAGAGAGAGCACGTCAGAACAACCAAGACAGAATCTACAGAGGCTTTTGGTTACCTAGTCTCTGATGTTGCAAACTGTCACTTCCTCAAGGAGCTAAGGCAAGACTGCACTCAGGGGGAAGTGAATAATGCTCTGCCTCCTGAATGAAGGAATCAAAGAATTCGTGGACAAATTTTAAAACCACAGAAACAGCATTATGTGTTTGCACAAAGGTCATGCTCTTCTTGGAAATCAAAGACCCTTTGGTCAGATTCTTTCTTTCACACTCCCATCTTTCCAAGCTGCTTGGAAGGCCTCTACATTATAAGCTTTATTGTTCTACCTAGTGGGCAGCATATAAATCCTCTGATTCTTATACTTCCTCCACAATAAATGCTGGCAAGTTCTCCTGTGTCTAAATTTCCATTTTCTCCCCTTTGGAAGTGAAAGAAAATGACAGTGTATGCTGATAAATTGGTTTTCCTCCTGATAACTAGAAAGGATTTCTGAATGTTTCCTTAGTTTACTTTAGTTCAACATATTTTTCTTCATTTTGCAAAATCAAATTTCTGACACTACCCTAGATTTGGCTCACTTACCACAAAAATAAAATTGACAAAAAGTCAGAAGCACAAATATCACTAGATGGTTACTGTAACTTAGCTTGTAAAATAATAATTTAAAAGTGGATGTTTCTGCTAACAGCCATCGCTTCCACACTCTGAAATGCCATAGGTTAATTTTTTCTGAATCATACAAAAATATATAGCCTGAATTGTGGATTCATAAATTGCTCAAACTTTAATAGTTTATACTTTGCAGACTAGTGTTTTTTCAACCTTGGGATGTCATTTAAAAAGGTATCCATCATATTAACTAGAAAGATATACCTTTATTTTCATGGAATGACATACAGAAAAATCTCATCTTAGAGTATGAAAATGTGTACATCTTTAAAAAAACCTGAATACTGATCATTAAATTAAATTAAAGCTTTCTAAAAATATTTTCACATCTCAAGATAAAACACCTTCTCCATGGTGGTGTGTATATTATGTATCAAATTAATAAGTATTTCATAAAATGTTACTACAACAATCACAATAACCATCAATCACTAAGTCTTTTGAGAATCTGACAGAAATTTAAAATGAATCTTCAGCATCATAGAAACAATTCTCCCATCAAAATCAAGAACCATCCTACTATAGCCTTGGCAGATAAACAGTGAGGGCTTTCCCAAACGTACTTGCTCATAAAAATTTCATGATATGCTGGCTAAAAATTACATGTATCTATGCCTTTTCCCTGAACTCTTGAATCAGAACTCCAGGGGAGAGTCAAGAAGTCTGTATTTTG
Organism: Mesoplodon densirostris; assembly: GCF_025265405.1. Lineage (NCBI taxonomy): Eukaryota > Metazoa > Chordata > Mammalia > Artiodactyla > Ziphiidae > Mesoplodon > Mesoplodon densirostris. Next base: position 44,181,711 of record NC_082674.1, read on the forward strand.
CAACAGAGGTCAAACAACAGAAGCAAGAAGAACTACAATCCTGCAGCCTGTGGAACAAAAACCACATTCACAGAAAGTTAGACAAGATGAAAAGGCAGAGGGCTATGTACCAGATGAAGGAACAAGATAAAAACACAGAAAAACAACTAAATGAAGTGGAGATAGGCAACCACCCAGAAAAAGAATTCAGAATAATGATAGTGAAGATGATCCAGGACCTTGGAAAAAGAATGGAGGCAAAGATCGAGAAGATGCAAGAAATGTTTAACAAAGACCTAAAAGAATTAAAGAACAAACAAACAGAGATGAACAATACAATAACTGAAATGAAAACTAAACTAGAAGTAATCAAGAGCAGAATAACTGAGGCAGAAGAACGGATAAGTGACCTGGAAGACAGAATGATGGAATTCACAGCTACAGAACAGAATAAAGAAAAAAGAGTGAAAAGAAATGAAGACAGCCTAAGAGACCTCTGGAACAACATTAAACGCAACAACATTCACATTGTAGGGGTCCAAGAAGGAGAAGAGAGAGAGAAAAGACCCGAGGAAATATTTGAAGAGATAACAGTTGAAAAATTCCCTAACATGGGAAAGGAAATAGCCACCCAAGTCAAGGAAGCACAGCATGTCCCATACAGGATAAACTCAAGGAGAAACACGCTGAGACACATAGTAATCAAACTGGCAAAAATTAAAGACAAAGAAAAATTACTGAAAGCAGCAAGGGAAAAATGACAAATAACATACAAGAGAACTCCCATAAGGTTAACAGCTGATTTCTCAGTAGAAACTCTACAAGCCAGAAGGGAGTGGCATGTTATACTTAAAGTGATGAAAGGGAAGAAACTACAACCAAGATTACTCTACCCAGCAAGGATTTCATTCAGATTCGATGGAGAAATCAAAAGCTTTACAGACAAGCAAAAGCTAAGAGAATTCAGCACCACCAAACTACCTCTACAACAAATGCTAAAGGAACTTCTCTAAGTGAAAAACACAAGAGAAGAAAAGGACCTACAAAAACAAACCCAAAACAATTAACAAAATGGTCATAAGGACATACATATCGATAATTATCTTAAATGTGAATGGATTAAATGCTCCAACCAAAAGACACAGGCTTTCTGAATGCATACCAAAAAAAGACCCATATATATGCTGTCTAAAAGAGACCCACTTCAGACCTAGGGATACATACAGACTGAAAGTGAGGGGATGGAAAAAGATACTCAATGCAAATGGAAATCAAAAGAAAGCTGGAGGGCTTCACTGGTGGCGCAGTGGTTGAGAGCCCGCCTGCCGTTGCAGGGGACACAGGTTCGTGTCCCGGTCTGGGAAGATCCCACATGCCACAGAGTGGCTGGGCCAGTGAGCCACGGCCGCTGAGCCTGTGTGTCCGGAGCCTGTGCTCCACAACAGGAGAGGCCACAACAGTGAGAGGCCTGAGTACCGCAAAAAAACAAAGAAAGCTGCAGTAGCAATACTCATATCAGACAAAATAGCCTTTAAGATAAAGAATATTACAAGAGACAAGGAAGGACACTACATAATGATCAAGGGATCAATCCAAGAAGAACATATAACAATTATAAATATATATGCACCCAACATAGAAACACCTCACTACATAAGGCAACTACTAGCAGTTCTAAAAGAGGAAATTGACAATAACACAATAATAGTGGGGAACTTTAACAACTCAGTTACACCAATGGACAGATCATCCAAAATTAAAATAACTAAGGAAATGGAAGCTTTAAATGACACAATAGACCAGATAGATTTAACTGATATTTTTAGGACATTCCATCCAAAAACAGCAGATTACACTTCCTTCTCAAGTGCACACAGAATATTGTCCAGGATAGATCACATCTTGAGTCACAAATCAAGCCTCAGTAAATTTAAGAAAACTGAAATCATATCGAGCATGTTCTCTGACCACAACGGTATGAGATTAGATATCAGTTACAGGGAAAAACCGTAAAAATCACAAACACATGGATGCTAAACAATACGTTACTAAATAACCAAGAGATCACTGAAGAAATCAAAGAGAAATCAAAAAATACCTAGAGACAAATGACAATGAAAACATGATGATCTAAAACCTATGGGATGCAACAAAAGTAGTTCTAAGAGGGAAATTTATAGCTATACAAGCCTACTTCAAGAAACAAGAAATATCTCAAATAAACAATCCAACGTTACACCTAAAGGAACTAAAGAAAGGACAAACAAAACCCAAAGTTAGCAGAAGGAAAGAAATCATAAAGTTCACAGCAGAAATAAATGAAATAGAAAGAAAGAAAATAGCAAAGATAAATAAAACTAAAAGCTGGTTCTTTGAGAAGATAAACATAATTGAGAAACCTTTAGCCAGGCCCATGAAGAAAAAGAGGGAGAGGACTCAAAACAATAAAATTAGAAATGATGAAGGAGAAGTTACAACAGACACTATAGAAATACAAAGCATCTTAAGAGACTACTAAAAGCCACTCTATGCCAATGAAATGGACAACCTGGAAGAAATGGACAAATTCTTAGAAATGTATAATCTTCCAAGACTGAACCAGGAAGAAATAGAAAACATGAACAGACCAATCACAAGTAATGAAATTGAAACTGTGATTAAAAATCTTCCAACAAACAAAAGTCCAGGACCAGATGGCTTCACAGGTGAATTCTATCAAACATTTAGAGAAGAGCTAACACCCATCCTTCTCAAACTCTTCCAAAAAATTGCAGAGGAAGGAACACTCCCAAAGTCATTCTATGCGGCCACCATCACCCTGATACCAAAACTAGACAAAGATACTACAAAAAAAGAAAATTACAGACCAATATCACTGATGAATATAGATGCAAAAATCCTCAACAAAATACTAGCAAACAGAATCCAACAGCACATTAAAAGGATCATACACCATGATCAAGTGGGATTTATCCCAGGGATGCAAGGATTCTTCAATATACACAAATCAATCAATGTGATACACCATATTAACAAATTGAAGAATAAAAACCATATGATCATCTCGATAGATGCAGAAAGTGTTTTGACAAAATTCAACACCGATTTATGATAATAACTCTCCAGAAAGTGGGCATAGAGGGAACCTACCTCAACATAATAAAGGCCATATACGAAAAACCCACAGCAAACATCATTCTCAATGGTGAAAAACTGAAAGCATTTCCTCTAAGATCAGGAAGAAGACAAGGATGTCCACTCTCACCACTATTATTCAGCATAGTTTTGGAAGTCCTAGCCATGGCAATCAGAGAAGAAAAAGAAATAAAATGAATACAAATTGGAAAAGAAGAAGTAAAACTGTCACTGTTTGCAGATGACATGATGCTATACATAGAGAATCCTTAAAATGCCACCAGAAAACTACTAGGGCTGATAAATGAATTTGGTAAAGTAGCACGACACAAAATTAATGACAGAAATGTCTTTCATTACTATACACTAATGATGAAAAATCTGAAAGACAAATTAAGGAAACACTCCCACTTACCATTTCAACAAAAAGAATAAAATACTTAGGATAAACCTACCTATGGAGACAAAATACCTGTATGCAGAAAACTATAAGATACTGATGAAAGAAATTAAAGATGATACCAACAGATGGAGAGATATACCATGTTCTTGGATTGTAAGAATCAATACTGTGAAAATGACTATACTACCGAAAGCAATGTACAGATTCAATGCAATCCCTATCAAATTACCAATGGCATTTTTCATGGAACTAGAACAAATAATCTTAAAATTTGTATGGAGGCACAAAAGACCCTGAAGAGCCAAAGCAGTCTTGAGGGAAAAAAAAACGGAGCTGGAGGAATCAGCCTCCCTCACTTCAGACTATCTTACAAAGCTACAGTAATCAAGACAATATGGTACTGGCACAAAAACAGAAACATAGATCAATGGAACAAGATAGAAAGCCCAGAGATGAACCCACACACCTATCATGAACTAATGTATGACAAAAGAGGCAAGGAAATACAATGGAGAAAAGACAGTCTCTTCAATAAGTGGTGCTGGGGAAACTGGACTGTTACATGTAAAAGAATGAAATTAGAACACTCCCTAACACCACACACCAAAATAAACTCAAAATGGATTCGAGAGCTAGTAAGACTGGACACTATAAAACTCTTAGAGGAAACATAGGAAGAACACTCTTTGACATAAATCACAGCAAGATCTTTCTTGATCCACTTCCTAGAGTAATGGAAATAAAAACAAAATAAACAAATGGGACCTAATGAAACTTAAAAGCTTTTGCTCAGCAAAGGAAACCATAAGCAAGATGAAAAGACAACCCTCAGAATGGGAGAAAATATTTGCAAATGAATCAATGGACAAAGGATTAATCTCCAAAATATATAAACAGCTCATTAAGCTCAATATTAAAGAAACAAACAACCCAATCCATAAATGGGCTGAAGACCTAAATAGACATTTCTCCAAAGAAGACATACAGATGGCCAAGAAGCACATGAAAAGCTGCTCAACATCACTAATTATTAGAGAAATGCAAATCAAAACTACAATGAGGTATCAACTCACACCAGTTAGAATGGGTATCATCAGAAAATCTATAAACAACAAATGCTGGAGAGGGTGTGGAGAAAAAGGAACCCTCTTGCACTGTTGGTGGGAATGTAAATTGATACAGCCACTATGGAGAACAGTATGGAGGTTCCTTAAAAATCTAAAACTACAATTACCATATGACCCAGCAATCCCACTACTGGGCATATACCCAGAGAAAACCATAATTCAAAAAGACACATGCACCCCAATGTTCACTGCAACACTATTTACAATAGCCAGGTCATGGAAGCAACCTAAATGCCCATCGATAGACGAATGGATAAAGGAGTTGTGGTACATATATACAATGGAATATTACTCTGTCATAAAAAGGAACAAAATTGAGTCATTTGGAGACGTGGATGGATCTAGAGATTGTCATACAGAGTAAAGTATGTCAGAAAGAGATAAACAAATATCATATATTAATGCATGTAAGTGGAACCTAGAAAAATGGTACAGATGAACCAGTTTGCAGGGCAGAAGTTGAAACACAGATGTAGAGAACAAACATATGGAGACCAAGGGGGGATAGTCGTGGGGGGGTGGGGATGGTTGTGTGCTGAACTGGGCAATTGGGATTGACATGTATACATGGATGTGTATAAAGTTGATGACTAATAAGAACCTGGTGTATACAAAATAAATAAAATAAAATTCAAAAATTAAGAAAAAAAGAAATCTGTATTTTTGTTAGGAAGCCTAGGTTATTCTTTTCATGGAGTAAGTTTGTGAGATACTGATTTCATCATAAATAAGCATTTCTGGTGAAAGCATATTACTCTACCCAAAAACCCTTTTAGAAGAGCTTTAATTGTTTATAATTACACTGCTGATTAAGTCAAATTTTTCTTCTTGAAATTTCCACCAGTGGCCCTAGTTCAGCCTCCTAGAGCTGCTCTGAGGATATCTAAACACTTTGACATATAGACGTGTTTCAAGTGTTTGAAGAGAACTCCCTGCTTTTGCCTCTTGCCATCTCTTGAATTTGTCCTTTTCCTAGATTGACAAGCTCCAGTTTCCTCAAACGTTCTACACAGAACATGATTCCCAGAACCTTCACCATTCCAACTTTCCTCTTCTCCCTGTCTAGCCGTCTCACACTTGGCAACACTGTTCTTGCATATGTCCTTACCCAGAACTGGATGCAGCCTCCACAAGGGCTCTGATCAGGAAGACGACATCATGGTCTATGTAAAGTTAAAGTCCCATTAACTCTTTAACAGACTTGCCACACTTTTTGTTCACAATGAACTTAGTCAATTTAACGACCTTTACCTTCTGGACTTGAACTGCTCCTAACACCATCACCTCCTCTGCCCTGCCACACTCACCTGATTAATTTCTTGGATTTAAAGACTTGTTATTGAATTCTATGAAATTTCAGCTTGTGAATATTCTTCAAATTTTCCAGTAGTACAGAATTCTAGAGCTGTTGGAAAGGCAAATGAGGTGGATACCAAAGGGACCCATGAATCTACAGAGCTCAGCCTCACTCTCCATGCCCATCTCCAATTTTCAGAAAAGTGTACGTTCAAGAAGATTAAGTGAACAAGTCAAGGACCAGAACTAGAATCAATACACTTCTGATCCTTGATCTCAGTGGTTTTCCTACTATAAAAACTGTACCATGTCTACAATAAAATAAACTTACAATCCAGAGAGGAAATAATAACAATAATGATAATAGCTATCATTTTTTGACTACATGACAGAAAATGTGTTAAATATACATTCATAGATTCTTTCATTTTATCCTCCAAAACAATGCTACTATTTATATTTTTAAAATAAAGAATATGAGGCTTTAAAATGGTAAGAAATTTCCCAAAGCAGTGGTAACACAGGTTTTAGACATGAAAATATCCGATTTCAGAAGCCACACTCTCAACCACTAAACTACATATCCATCTTACAACACTGTAGGAAAAAAAAGAATGTAATGAAATGAAAAATTCTGTGATCACCACAACACTAAAGCTTAGAACATAGCTTTACTCCATGCTTCCATTAATCCTCAACTCAAATTGATGGTCAGTTTTCTCATATTTTAGGCACATATGAGATGAAGGTTAGATGTTCTTCAGTATTCCCAGAGTCAGGTGTGTGTCTCTATCTTAGCAGTTAACCTAGTTTATTATAATTGGCTATATTGGTATTTTTCATGTGAACTATGAGTTTCTTGAAATCTGATTATCTCTTTCATTTTTCTACCCACAGCACATAGCATAAGGCACACAGGAGACACTCAAGATATATTAGTTGAATGAATACATAAGTATTCCTTATTTCAGTTTTACACATGTATTTACAAACCAAAATTAAATATCTGTTTTTAAAAAGAATTGGTTTATCTTCTAGAAAATGTATCATAGAAATCTCACCACACAGATAAGGTAAGATTGTACAAATCACCTGATCATTTAAACTTTCATTCTCATCTACTGCTCATTTTGAATAGTTGTAGCTGTTCAAAAACTAAATAAATATCAACATGAAGGAAATTTTTTAAAGTTTCAAAGCTTGAATATAATGAGTTTCAAGTGCCCAGGAATCATTCCTATTTTTCAGTCAGTTAGAAATAAAAACACCCTGACAAAACATCCTATCAGAAAGGAGATAGATGTAGGAAAAGCCTTCCTTTGGGAGACGTGATGTTCCAGAGTAAATGTTTGCTTACACACTCTTACCCTTCACGTAATGACTTGTCTTATAAAGATAGTAAATTTTCACAGCTCCAGCACTTAGAAGCATGGATTTTGACAAACTTTAACCATCCAATATTATTCTTTTGTAAAGACAATGCTGTTAGAACAGCTTGTTTTTCTTTTACACAAAGTTTACAGAAAACAAAACGTTGGTAACCACTCCATCTTCCACTTACAAACGTCTCACATTAGTTTATGACACACTATGTTCTGTATTTAAAATATTAAGTGGAAAAATTCAATTGGTTTAAAGAATTCAGACCCATAAGATAGACCAGAGACCTTCACAATAAAGGTTATTCCCTTCCTGGTTGGTTAATACACTTCACAAAATTAGACATTTTTTCTGTTTAAACAGGGCCATTGAATCAGCCATGTACTTGTCATTCACCTTCAAATCATTGTAACAAAAAACATGAGCTTTGAGTTTAGATATTAATGGTTTTAAATTGATATCTACCTACTAGCTGAGAAACCTTGGGCAAATCATTTAAAACTTCTGACCCTGAGTTTTCTTATCTATAAAATCAGAATAACAATATCAACTCATCACTACAAATGTAAAGTCTGTAATATTTAAAGCAAAATATTCACACAGGAATATTAGATGTGATGATGATACTGATGATGATCATAATGGCATCATGCCAAACCAGGGAGGATTACACAGTTATCCACGAAGGATAACACATGAATACCAGGCACGTTATGGTTTTTTTTTCAAAGCATGAGTGTATTACTTTAATAAAAGGTAGTATGTTGAGATGTTTAAGAAAGATCTCTCATAAGACTTATCATAGAAGTGATGTTCTAACAATAATATCTCAAAACTAGATTTTTAAAGTTTAACATGAATAGTTCCACCGTCAAATATTTTTCAAAACAGACTAAGCCAAATGACTGTTACTTACTTGAATTATTGTAATATCCTTCCTGTTCCTAATTTCACAATTACCCAAATACATAAAATAGATTGTATTAGTCTGCACAGAATGTCATAACAAAATACCATATGCTGGCTGGTTTAGACAACAGAAATTACTTTCTCACAATTCTGGAGGCTGGGAAGTCCAAGATCAAGGTGCTGGCCAATTCAGTTCCTGAGGAGGACTCTCTTTCTGGCTTGCAGATATTTGCCTTCTTGCTGTGTCCTCATGTCGCAAAGAGACAGCAAGCTCTCTGGTGTGGCTTCTTATAAGGGCACTAATCCCATCAAGAAGGTCCCACCCTCATAATCTTATCTAACCCTACTTATCTCCCAAAGACCCCATCTTCAAATACTATCACATTGGGAGTTAGAGCTTCAACATATAAATTTGGGGGAAACACACACAATTCAGTCCATAGCAGAGATAAATAACATTTTTTAAAGATCATCCTCAAAAACTGCTACCAGTGATTGCTCCAAAATCCAAATCTAATCAGATCCTTTCCTATGTAAAATTCCCTAATACTTAGCATAGTTTGGGAATAGGAATTGAATTGTTCAGCACAGAATAAGGAGTCCTCATGATGTAGCCTTCAACCACCTCTCCAGGTTTATGTCATATCAATTCCCACATTTACCCTAAGCTATGTTTAAAATAAACTACCTGTCACTCCCAGCATGTACCACACTCTCTTTTTGACTTCTACATTTAGACTGAATATTTCCTACACTAGAATATTGTGCCTCTAAATTGCCAGGCTTATTTCCACTTATCCTTTTCTTTTTCTATTTTAAAAATGGAGTAACTTTAATATATTCTAAATATTACATCTTAAGAAGACTTCACAGTACCTTTTATGTTAAAGGTGCACAATATATGTTTCTTATATAAATTAATGAATGAAATCAAGCAACATTACCAATCTCAGTGAACTATGTAACTCAACAGTTATGTAACTATTACAGTTATTACATTCTGGCCTTAAACTGCAACTTCTTTTTTAAACATCTTTATTGCAGTATAATTGCTTTACAATGATGTGTTAGTTTCTGCTTTATAACAAAGTGAATCAGCTTTACATATACATATATCCCCATATCTCCTCCCTCTTGCGTCTCCCTCCTATCCTCCCTATCCCACCCCTGTAGGTGGTCACAAATCACCGAGCTGATCTCCCTGTGCTATGCAGTTGCTTCCCACTAGCTATATGTTTTACATTTGGTAGTGTATATATGTTCATGCCACTCTCTCACTTTGTCCAGCTTACCCTTCCCCATCCCCGTGTCCTCAAGTCCATTCTTTATGTCTGTGTCTTTATTGCTATCCTACCTCTATGTTTCAGAACCATTTTTTTGTTTCTTTTGATTCCATATATATGTGTTAGCATATGGTATTTGTTTTTCTCTTTCTGACTTACTTCACTCTCTATGACAGATTCCAGGTCCATTCACCTCACTACAAACAAACAATTTTGTTTCTTTTTATGGCTGTGTAATATTCCATTGTATATATACGTGCCACATCTTTATCCATTATTCTGTCAATGGACACTAAGGTTGATTCCATGTCCTGGCAATGGTAAATAGAGCTGCAATGAACATTGTGGTACATGACTCTTTCTGGATTATGGTTTTCTCAGGATATATGCCAGGTAGTGGAATTGCTGGGTCATATGGTAGTTCTATTTTAGTTTGTAAGAAAACTCCAAACTGTTCTCCATAGTGACTCTACCAATTTATATTCCTACCAACAGGGCAAGACAGTTCCCTTTTTTCCACACCCTCTCCAGCATTTATTGTTTGTAGATATTTTGATGATGGCCATTCTGACTGGTGTGAGGGGATACCTCATTTTACTTTTCATTTGCATTTCTCTAATGATTAGTGATATTCAGCATCCTTTCATATGTTTGTTGGCAATCTGTATATCTTCTTTGGAGAACGTCTATCTAGGTCTTCTGCCCATTTTGGATTGGGTTCTCTGTTTTTTTGATATTGAGCTGCATGAGCTGCTTGTAAATTTTGAAGATAAATCCTTTGTCAGTTGCTTCATTTGCAAATATTTTCTCCCATTCTGAGGGTTTACTTTTTGTCTTGTTTATGGTTTCCTTTGTGGTGCAAAAGCTTTTAAGTTTCATTAGGTCCCATTTGTTTATTTTTGTTTTTATTTCCATTTCTCTAGGAGGTGGGTCAAAAATGATGTTGCTGTGATTTACATCATAGAGTGTTCTGCCTATGCTTTCCTCTAAGAGTTTTATACTGTCTGGCCTTACATTTAGGTCTTTAATCCATTTTGAGTTTATTTTTACATATGGTGTTAGGGAGTGTTCTAATTTCATTCTTTTGCATGTAGCTGTCCAGTTTTCCCAGCACCACTTACTGAAGAGGCTGTCTTACCTCCATTGTATATTCTTGCCTCCTTTATCAAAAATAAGGTGACCATATGTGCGTGGGTTTATCTCTGAGCTTTCTATCCTGTTCCATTGATCTATATTTCTGTTTTTGTGCCAGTACCATACTGTCTTGATTACTGTATCCTTGTAGTATAGTCTGAAGTCAGGGAACCTGATTCCTCCAGCTCTGTTTTTCTTTCTCAAGATTGCTTTGGCTATTCAGGGTCTTTTGTGTTTCCATACAAATTGTGAATTTTTTTGTTCTAGTTTTGTGAAAAATGCCATTGGTAGTTTTGTAGGGATTGCATTGAATCTGTAGATTGCTTTAGGTAGTATAGTCTTTTTCACAATGTTGATTCTTCCAATCCAAGAACATGGTATTATCTCTCCGTCTGTTTGTATCATCTTTAATTTCTTTCATCAGTGTCTTATAGTTTTCTGCATACAGGTGTTTTGTCTCCTTAGGTAGGCTTATTCCTAGGTATTTTATTCTTTTTGTTGCAGTGGCAAAGGGGAGTATTTCCTTAATTTCTCTTTCAGATTTTTCATCATAAGTGTATAGGAAAGGAAGACATTTCTGTGCATTAATTTTGTATCCTGCTACTTTACCAAATTCATTGATTAGCTCTAGTAGTTTTCTGGTAGCATCTTCAGGATTCTCTATGTATAGTATCATGTCATCTACAAACAGTGACAGCTTTACTTCTTTTTTTCCAATTTGGATTCATTTTATTTCTTTTTCTTCCCTGATTGCTGTGGCTAAAACTTCTACAACTATGTTGAATAATAGTGCTGAGAGTGGACAACCTTGTCTTGTTCCTGATCTTAGACGAAATGGTTTCAGTTTTTCACCATTGAGAACGATGTTGCCTGTGGGTGTGTCATATATGGCCTTTATTATGTTGAGGTAAGTTCCCTCTGTGCCTATTTTCTGAAGGGTTTTTATCATAAATGGGTGTTCAATTTTGTCAAAACCTTTTTCTGCATCTATTGAGATGATCATATGATTTTTCTCCTTCAATTTGTTAATATGGTGTATCATGTTGATGGATTTGCATATTTAGAAGAATCCTTGCATTCCTGGGATAAATCCCACTTGATCATGGCGTATGATCATTTTAATGTGCTATCAGATTCTGTTTGCTAGTATTTTGTTGAGGGTTTTTGCATCTATGTTCATCAGTGATATTTGCCTGCAGTTTTCTTTCTTTGTGACATCTTTGTCTGGTTTTGGTATCAGGGTGATGGTGGCCTCGTAGAATGAGTTTGGGGGTGTTCCTTCCTCTGCTGTATTTTCGAAGAGTTTGAGAAGGATAGGTGTTAGCTCTTCTCTAAATGTTTGATAGAATTTGTCTGTGAAGCCATCTGGTCCTAGGCTATTGTTTGTTGGAAGATTTTTAACTACAGTCTCAATTTCAGTGCTTGCGATTGGTCTGTTTATATTTCCTATTTCTTCCTGGTTCAGTCTTGGGAAGTTGTGCTCTTCTAAGAATTTTTCTATTTCTTCCAGGTTGTCCATTTTATTGGCATATAGTTGTTTGTAGTAATCTCTCATGATCCTTTGTATTTATGCAGTGTCAGTTGTTACTTCTCCTTTTTCATTTCCAGTTCTACTGATTTGAGTCTTCTCCCTTTTTTCCTTGATGAATTTGGCTAATGATTTATCAATGTTATTTATCTTCTCAGAGAACCAGCTTTTAGTTTTATTGATCTTTGGTATTGTTTCCTTCATTTCTTTTTCATTTATTCCTGATCTGATCTTTATGATTTCTTTCCTTCTGCTAACTTTGGAGTTTTTGGGTCTCCTTTCTCTAATTACTTTATGTGTAAAGTTAGGTTGTTTATTTGAGATGTTTCTTGTTTCTTGAGGTAGGATTTTATTGCTCTAAACTTCCCTCTTAGAACTGCTTTTGCTGCATCTCATATGTGTTGGGGCATTGTGTTTTCATTGTCATTTTTTTCTAGGTATTTTTTGATTTCCCCTTTGATTTCTTCAGTGATCTTTTGGTTATTAAGTAGTGTATTGTTTAGCCTCCATGTGTTTGTATTTTTTGCAGATTTTTTCCTGTAATTTATATCTAGTCTCATAGCATTGTGGGTGGAAAGATACTTGATACAATTGCAATTTTCTTAAATTTACCAAGGCTTGATTTGTGTCCCAAGATATGATCTATCCTGTAGTATGTTCCATGAGCACTTGAGAAGAAAGTGTATTCTGTTGTTTTTGGATGGAATGTCCTATAAATATCAATTAAGTCCATCTTTTTAATGTATCAGTTAATGCTTGTGTTTCCTTATTTATTTTCATTTTGGATTATCTGTCCATTGGTGAAAGTGAGGTGTTAACATCTCCTACTATTATTATGTTACTGTCAATTTCCCCTTTTTATGGCTGTTAGCATTTGCCCTATGTATTGAGGTGCTCCTATGTTGGGTGCATAAATATTTACAATTGTTATATCTTCTTCTTGGATTGATCCCTTTATCATTACGTAGTGTCCTTCTTTGTGTCTTGTAATAGTCTCTATTTAAAAGTCTATTTTGTCTGATATGAGAATTGCTACACCAGCTTTCTTTCGATTTCCATTTGCATGGAAAAAGATATTCACCTTTTTCCATCCCCTCACTTTCAGTCTGTTGTGTCCCTATGTCTGAAATGGGTGTCTTGTAGACAGCATATATACGGGTATCAAGCCATATTTTAAAATATATACACATACACTTACCTTTACATATATATTTATATAGGAAGTAGAAGGAAATGCACTAAAATATGAGTGATCTTTCCTTTCTTGGGTGAGTTTTACTTTCTTATGTGGTTTCTAAATATTCTCTGATAAAATTTCTCTTTATTTTAAAGAAGGGAGGAAGAAAAAAGAAAGAGAAACCTAATTTAAGTATAGCCCATAGTCATTTATAGCTGCTTAATCAGAGTTCCCTAAAGGTGAGTGAGTGGAAGACAGAAGAGAAAACTGATAACACTGAGATCTGATTCTACCCTGACACAGAATTGTCAGGGTTGTGTTTCTCCTCTAATGAGAGGTAAAGCATAAAAGACAAGAATATGCATGGCTCCTTTTCAAGCCAGATTAAGGGGAAGCCAGCTGGGTAGCTGCCAACAACGCCAACTTATGAAAAGGACTAAAATATCACTTCAGTAAATCTAAAATTTGTTGCCATTTAACACAGATCTCTCTACACATGATCAACTAGTGAAATATAAAATGACGGACTTCCTTCCCTAGAATAGAAAATAACAACAACAAAATATGCCTTAACCCAAGTTTCTTTTAACCCCTTTAAATAAATGTTGAAATTATTCACAAAGAAAACATTTAAATGTAAACTAAATAATTAGCCTGTCTAGGTCCCATGTAGTTTGGAAGGTTCTGCTTTAGTCTATTCGAATAATCTTGTTTTGGATTCTGGTAACTTGGCTAGACTTACTAGAAGGTGCTTAAACACAATTGTTTCAGCTAGTGTACAGGTACTGACTTTATAAGAAAACTTTAAATAGATCTGGAAGTTTTAAAATAAGAATTACAGGGCTTCCCTGGTGGCGCAGTGGTTGGGAGTCCGCCTGCCGATGCAGGGTCACGGGTTCGTGCCCCGGTCCGTGAGGATCCCACGTGCCACAGAGTGGCTGGGCCTGTGAGCCATGGCCGCTGAGCCTGTGCATTCGGAGCCTGTGCCCCGTAATGGGAGAGGCCATGGCAGTGAGAGGCCCGCGTACCTCAAAAAATAAAAAATAAAAAATAAAATAAGAATTACATACTAGCCATGTTGGAGTAAAATTAAATAGCCTGAAAACAGCAAGAAACAAGAGTAGTCAGGAGCCCCTCAAAATTGTATAGAATTGTCTTCAAATTTGTACCTAAGAGTGGTTTTTGTACACCACTTTTAATTTTATTTATCTGGCCTTCTTGTAAGATTTTATTTTAAAAAAGAATACCCACATCTGTACTTGCTGTATGCATATCCTCTTTAAAACTTCGAGAACCTTCAAAGACAGAAACCTTGTCTTTTTCATCTCTGCAATCATATAGCTTAACATAGTACATTACACAGAATCAGCACAGAATGCATATTAATCATATGTATGAATAAGTAGATAGATAGATGGATGGAAAGATGGATACATACATGAACCTATTTTTTTTAAAGACTTGGGTTTTAGGATTTACCTACTCAGTAAAAAAATAACATCTTCTCATTGTGTCTATTTCAAGCAAAGTAAATAAAATGTAAATGTTCTGACCAGATTCTGAAGGATGTGCATGGGGACTTATGCAACCTGTAAGATGACTGACCATCTGTAATTCTGCTTTTTTTTTTTTCTGTCATACACCTCATAGTCTTACTCTACAAGTCTTCCTAGAAAAGGTTTATAAGTACAATTCCTTCCTTCCCTCATTGTTTATATATTAGGAATAACAATAATAGCATTTTATTTTATTTTGTACAACACTTCGGGTTTATAAGACACGTTCAAAATCATCTCTCGAGTAACTAGATGGAATAAAGATAAGGAAACAAGCTGAAGGATGAAGGGCGTGTCAACCTTCACAGTTAGTGTTACAGCCTGTTCTCAGACTCAAATCTTCTGAATGCAAGTCCAGTGTTCTCCCGTTTGACACAGACACATCAGCTCATCACAGCTTCCTCCAGCATTGACAGAGTTAAAGGAACGAATTCTTACCACTAGTCCCACTGCTATGTCTGCATTCCTTATTTTCTGCTAATTACCACACTTGCTTTCAACACTGTATATTGCAGGGAAATTGAAATTCAACTTCCTTCTCTCAGACGTTTGAAAGTTTCCTCTCCAGGAAGACAGTAGATCTGGAGCAAACTATGGGAAGGACTCTGGCAAGGATTTCTCCCACAGCTGGCAGCTCTCCCCTAAATTTGAATGAATTCAAAGATGGAAGAGGTAAGATGGGCTGGAGAAATGTACTGAGTATAAGACTTAAGTGTTGTTCCATGTGCCCAGTAAGACTGACATTTTGGGGATTTAGCTGGAATATCGCCCTACAAATAAGGTATGGGAAGAATGCCTTTAAATAAAGAAGATTCGCAAGGCAGTTAAAAATCTTATCAGAGAGAGTGAAATTGAACAGAAAGCATGAAGGCTTCGAAACCCTTCTCAATGTTTAACTGGGGGAGCTGCTCCATTAGCTCAGCTAATTGAACCCTCTGTTATCTCGCTTGGAATTTCACTGCAGAAGAAAAAGGGGCTGTATTTTTGCTTCCTCAAACAGAATCTAAAACAGGTGAAGAAAGGCAGGAGACAGGATATATACTGATTACTTTATTTTGACACTAGACCTGTGACTAGAATTAGCTGTGCTCAGATATAAATATCTTTTAGACACATCCATCCACAACCAATCTATATTATAATTGGAAAAACTGGCCAAGAAGAAATAAAGTAGAGAAAAAAGAAAGTTTGCCAATACTTAGGAAGAAATAAAATCTATGTAGTGTTTTATTTAATGATGCAAGCATATAAAATAAGATGAGCAGCCATATTATAATTAAACATGAATGATGGAAAGGTAGAGGTAGAAGAAAATGTTTTTAATTTTTTATACATCTGTTTTTAGCTTTTTGCTCTTAATTTTTTTTTTTATGTACTAAAATAAAAGGCACACCCCGGGCTTCCCTGGTGGCGCAGTGGTTGAGAGTCCACCTGCCGATGCAGGGGACACGGGTTCGTGCCCTGCTCTGGGAAGATCCCACATGCTGCAGAGCGGCTAGGCCCATGACCCATGGGCGCTGAGCCTGTGCATCCGGAGCCTGTGCTCCGCAACGGGAGAGGTCACAACAGTGAGAGGCCCACGTACCGAAAAAAAAAAAAAAGGCACACCCCATGAATACAACTGGGTTGGAACAAAGAAATGTACTTGGGCTGGTTATGTGGCTAACTATTGTGAAAAAAATGTAAAGTTGGATCAACATTTCATATCAGGTATTAAAATATATTTTAACTAAAATACATTTTAATGTAAAATTCCAACAATATAATGTGAAAATTACTTTCTCAACCAAATGCAATACAACATGATTCTATACATAGAGAATCCTATAGATGCTACCAGAAAACTACTAGAGCTAATCAATGAATTTGGTAAAGTAGCAGGATACAACATTAATGCCAGAAATCCCTTGTATTCTTATATACTAATGATGAAAAATCTTAAAGACAAATTAAGGAAACACTCCCGTTGACCATTGCAACAAAAAGAATAAAATACCTAGGAGTAAACCTCCCTAAGGAGACAAAAGACCTGTATGCAGAAAACTATAAGACACTGATGAAAGAAATTAAAGATGATACAAACAGATGGAGAGATAATACCATGTTCTTGGATTGGAAGAATCAACATTGTGAAAATGACTATACTACCCAAAGCAATCTACAGATTCAATGCAATCCCTATCAAACTACCAGTGGCATTTTTCACAGAACTAGAACAAAAAATTTCACAATTTCTATGGAAACACAAAACTCCCTGAATAGCAAAAGCAATCTTGAGAAAGAAAAACAGAGCTGGAGGAATCAGGTTCCCTGACTTCAGACTATACTACAAAGCTACAGTAATCAAGAGAGTATGATACTGGCACAAAAACAGAAATATAGATCAATGGAACAGGATAGAAAGTCCAGAGATAAACCCACACACATATGGTCACCTTATCTTTGATAAAGGAGGCAAGAATATACAGTGGAGAAAAGACAGTCTCTTCAGTAAGTGGTGCTGGGAAATCTGGACAGCTACATGTAAAAGAATGAAATTATAACACTCCCTAACACATACACAAAAATAAACTCAAAGTGGATTAAAGACCTAAATCTAAGGCCAGACACCATCAAACTCTTAGAGGAAAACAGGCAGAACACTTTATGATATAAATCACAGCAAGATCCTTTGTGACCCACGTCCTACAGAAATGGAAATAAAAACAAAAGTAAACAAATGGGACCTAATGGAACTTAAAAGCTTTTGCACAGCAAAGGAAACCATAAACAAGACAAATAAACAACCCTCAAAATGGGAGAAAATATTTGCAAATGAAGCAAATGACTAAGGATTAATCTCCAAAATATACACGAAGCTCATGCAGCTCAATATCAAAAAAACAAACAACCCAATCCAAAAATGGGCAGAAGACCTAAATAGACATTTCTCCAATAAAATGTACAGATTGCCAACAAACGAATGAAAGGTTGCTCAACATCACTAAACATTAGAGAAATGCAAATCAAAACTACAATGAGGTATCACCTCACACTGGTCAGAATGGCCATCATCAAAAAATCTACAAACAATAAATGCTGGAGAGGGTTTGAAAAAAAGGGAACCCTCTTGCACTGTTGGTGGGAAAGTAAATTGATACAGCCACTATGGAGAACAGTATAGAGGTTCCATAAGAAACTAAAAATAGAACTATCATATGACCCAGCAATCCCAGTACTGGGCATATACCCTGAGAAAACCATAGTTCAAAAAGAGTCATGTACCACAATGTTCATTGCAGCTCTATTTACAATAGCCAGGACATGGTGGCAACCTAAGTGTCCATCAACAGATGAATGGATAAAGAAGATGTGGCACATATATACAATGGAATATTTGTCATAAAATGAAACAACATTGAGTTATTTGTTGTGAGATGGATGGACCTAGAGACTGTCATACAGAGTGAAGTAAGTCAGAAAGAGAAGAATAAATATTGAATGCTAACACACATATATGGAATCCAGAAAAAAAGAAAGACTTTCTGATGAACCTAGGGCCAGGACAGGAATAAAGATGCAAACGTAGAGAATGGACTTGAGAACACGGGGAGGGGAAAGTGTAAGATTGGATGAAGTGAGAGATTTACATTGACATATATACACTACCAAGTGTAAAACAGATAGCTAGTGGGAAGCAGCCGCATAGCACAGGGAGATCAGCTCGGTGCTTTGTGACCTCCTGGAGGGGTGGGATAGGGAGGGAGATGTAGGAGAGAGGGGATATAGGAATATATGTATACATATAGCTGATTCACTTTGTTATACAACAGCAACTAACACAACATTTTAAAGCAATTGTACTCCAGTAAAGATGGTTTTTAAAAAAATGCAATACAAGCAATGATAACAAAATCATTAACTAATAAAGTGAAGATATAAAGATGGAAGTTTTTTTGTATGCCAAGGCAGCATTAAAACATCAAGTAGGGGCCAGATCAAGATGGTAGAGTAGGAAGATCCTGAGTACACCTCCATCCCAAGACACACCAAAACTACAACTACATATAGAACAACTATTTCTGAAAATGACCTGAAGACTAGCAGAAAAGATTTTTCTACAACTAAGGATATAAAGAAAAGGCCACACTGAGACAGGTAGGAGGGGAAGAAATGTGGTCTACTCAGAGCACACCTTCCTGGTACAGTGACCCACAAGTGGGAGAGATATAACAACTGTGGATGTCCCTCCTCAGGATCGAAGTGTCCAATTCCAATCCCCACATAGAGCTCTCCAGCCCAGGGGATCTACACCAAGAAGATTAGCTCCCATAATGTCTGACTTTGAAAACAAGTGTGGTTTATATCTGGGAGAGCCAGAGGACTATGGGAAACTGAGACTTTGCTCTTGAAGGGCTCATACACAAACACACTCACTCCAAGTCCTAGTGCAGAGGCAGCAGCTTGAAAAATGCCTGTGTCATATGAAAAGGAGATTCATTGAGTAATTTACGGCATGTGCTGGAGGTGCAGGGATCTAGCAGAACTTTCTCCAGGGAGGGAAGCACTGGCGGGTGCCATTTTTCTTACTATCCTTCCACTTACCTGGCCCAGTTCTGGTGGGCACCACTGATATCACTCTCCATCAACCTAGCAAACACAGTGAGTCCCACCCCAGTTTTCCTCTGAGGACCAGCCCTGCCCCTGCCCAACCTACCCACCATAGCTGGCCCCTTCAGAGCAGCTCCCACCCTACCCCAAGAGGTGGTCCAAGCCAGCACTGGTGTCCCTCTGAAGTGGCTCTTGATCTGGGGGACCAGCACTGCAACATACCCACAATAATTGTGGCCAGGCCTCAGAGCCAGTTGAGCTGGGGCCACCCTCACTCACCAGGACATCTGCAGTAATCATGGCCCATCCACAACAGGAAGGTACACACAGCCCACACAGGAGATACCCTTGGAGTACCTGGCTCTAGTGACTACGGGGAATTTTTTCACTGGGCACCATTTGATGCTGTCTACATAATGCTAGTCCTTCAGGCATGGGAGGTGTAGATGATACACCTAATACATAGAAACAAAAACAGAACATTAGGCAAAATGAGAACGCAAAGGAATACTTCCCAAATGAAATAAGAAAAATCCTCAGAAAAAGAAGTAAACAAAATGGAAATAAGATATTTAACAGATAAAGAATTCAAAGTAATAGTCATCAAGATACTCACTGAATTTAGGAGAAGAATGAACTCAGTGAGAACATCAACAAACAGAAAATATTGTTTAAAATAACCAATCAGAACTGAAGAATAACTGAAATGAAAAATCAGCTAGAGGGAATCAAGAGCAGATTAAAGGATGCAGAACAGATCAGTAATCGGAAGACAGGGTGGTGGAAATCACATGATCAGAAGAGCAAAAGGGAAAAAAAAACTTTAATGAGAATAGTTTAAGGGACCTCTGGGACATCCTCAAGAATTCTAACATATGCATTATATAGGTCCCAGGAGGAGAAGAGAGAGAGAGAAAGGGACAGAAAACTATTTGAAGAAATAATGGCTGAAAACTTCCCTAACCTGGCAAAAGAAACAGACAGCTAAGTCCAAGAAGCACAAAGTCCCAAACAAGATGAACTCAAAGAGATAGACACATTATAATTAAAATGTCAAAAGTTAAAGAGAGAATCTTAAAAGCAGCAAGAGAAAATCAAATAGTCATGTAAAAGGGAACCTCCCTAAGACTCTCAGCTGATTTTTCAGCAGAAACTTTACAGGCCAGAAGGGACTGACACTATATATTCAAACTACTGAAAGGAAAAATTTACAACCAAGAATACTGTACCTGGCAAGATTACAATTCAGAATTGAAGGAGAGAGAGAGTTTCCTAGAGAAGCAAAAGCTAAAGGAGTTCAGCACCACTGACCCAGCCTTATAAGAAATGTTAAAGGGACTTATTAAAAGGAAAAAAAAAAAGACCATATCTAGAAACAAGAAAATTATGAAAGAGAAAAATCTCACTGATAAAGGCAAACATGTAGTAAAGGTAGTGTATCAACTACCTATAAATCTAGTATGCAGGTTGAAAGACTTTTATACATGTATTTATATCTAAAATCGTTAAGCA
Organism: Mesoplodon densirostris; assembly: GCF_025265405.1. Taxonomy (NCBI): domain Eukaryota; kingdom Metazoa; phylum Chordata; class Mammalia; order Artiodactyla; family Ziphiidae; genus Mesoplodon; species Mesoplodon densirostris. The sequence continues at coordinate 44,202,720 of NC_082674.1, forward strand.
ATACACAAAATATAAAATATGTCAAGGGAATATAGTCAGTATTTTATAACTATAAATGGAGTATAACCTTTAAAAATTGTCAATCACTGTTGTACTCCTGTAACTTATATAATATTGTACATCAACTATACTTCAATTTGAATTAAAAAAATAATGTCAAAAACATAAAAGGTAGTAAGGAGAGTAAAAATGTACTGCTTTTAGAACTTAAGGAACCATCAGCTTAAAATAGACTACTATATAAATGTTATTTTATATGAACCTCATGGTAACCACAATACAAAAACCTATTAACAGATACACAAAAATAAAGAGAAAGGAATACAAACATACACTAAAGAAAATCATCAAATCACAGTGGAAGAGAACAAGTGAAGAAAGGAACAGAGAACTACAAAACCATCCAAAAAACAATGAACAAAACTGTGATAAGTACCTACCTAACAATAATCACCTTAAGTATAAATGGACTAAATATTTCAATCAAAAGACATAGGGCAGCGAGTGCATTAAAAAAAAAAAGACCCATATATATCCTGCCTACATGAGACTCACCTCAGATCTAAAGAAAAACACAGGGTAAAATGAAGTGATAGGAAAAGATATCCCATGAAAATGGAAATTGTTAAAAAGCTGGGGTAATAATAGACAAAATAAACTTTTAAAAAAGACTAACAAGAGACAAAGAAGAACATCACATAAAAATAAAGGGATCGATCCAACAAGAGGATATAACACTTGTAAATATCTATGCACCCAACACAGAAGCAATTACATACATAAAGCAAATATTAACAGACATAAAGGGAGATATGGACAGGATATAAAACTCATAAGGGATTTTAACACCATGCTTAAATCAATGGATAAATCATCCAAACAGAAAATCAGTTTAAAAAAATTTGCCTCATGGCACATTAGGCATGATAGAATTAATAGATATATAGAGAACAATCCACCCCAAACCATCAGAATACTGTAAGCCCCCTACACACGAATGAATTTCATTCCAAGAGTGTGGTCGTAAGACCAATGTGATCGTAAGTGCAACAAAGTTAACCTAGGTACCCAACTAACAAAATCAGCTATATAGTACTGTACTGTACTGTAATAGGTTTATAATACTTTTCACACAAATAATACATAAAAAACAAGTGAACACAAAAAATAAAACAATTTTAATCTTACAGTACAGTACCTTGAAATGTACAGTAGTACTGTACAACAACTGGCCTACAGGCACTGGCATCAAGTGAACAGGCAAGACGTGTTACCAGAGGAGAGAGAAGAGGTGGGAGATAGTAGAGCTGAAGGATCCTCAGCAATAGGAGACAGGGCAAGCTGCAATTTCACTCATGCCTGACATTGATGGCACAAGTTCTGGTTCCTTGCTGGATTCAATTCTACCTACCCTCTTGAAAAAACGATCCAGTGATGTCTGGGTAGTAGCTCTTTTTTTCTCATCCTAGATGACATTGTAGCACTGGATTGCATTCTGAATGGCTGCTGCAACCTTTGTGTACCATTCTATGTTCATGTCCTGTGCCTCAAAAACTAACAGTGGCTCCTCAAATAAAGAAAATCCCCTTGCCATTTCCTGCATCATGAATCTCTTCAGTTACTTCTTCTTCCTCTTGTCTCTCTTTGTCCTTTCTCTGGGCCTCCAATTCCATCAGGTCTTCATTTGGAAGCTCCTTGTGTTGCATAGCAAGGAGTTCAGTGAAGTCGTCCTCTTGCAGATCTAGCTCCAGCTTCTCACTGAGGGTCACTAAGTTGCTGAAGACCTCTTTAGGCTCCTCATCCACCTTCTCAAATCCACGAAAATCATGAACAAACTTCAGGCAAAGGTTCTTCCAAACTCCATTCATGGTGACAGCTATAACCTCACACCAAGCAAAGTCATGGTCTTGTAGATGTTACAGTCCTTCCAAAATTGTTGCAAGGTTGTTCCTGATTCATCACTCGCCTTTACTTCCTGACAAAAAGTATGAGATAAATAATATTTCTTGAAAGTCGCTATAACTCTCTGGTCTGTAGGCTGGATGAGTGACATAGTATTTTGTGGCAGATGCACTACTTTGACATTGGGATGAAAGTTGTCCATGAATGGGGGTGGCCCGGAGCACTGTCAAGCAGTAAAAGGATGTTGAATGGGACATCCTTCTCCAAGCAATATTTCTCTACCTCCGGGATAAAGTGGTGGAAAAAACAGTCCTGGAAAATGGCCTGTGTAACCCAGGCTTTGGGGTTACTCTTCCACACAACAGGAGGAGAGCCCTTGGCTGTGTTTTTAAGGACTCTTGGGTTCTCTGAATGATAAACTAAGAGAGGCTTCAGCTTCATATAGCCAGAAGCATTGCCACCAAACAACAGAGTTAGGCTATCCTTTGCTGCTTTATAGCCTGGCATCAACTTTTCCTCCTTACTGATGTAACTTCAGTCTGGCATCATCTGTCAGTACAGTCCTGTCTCGTCCACATTAAAAACCTGCTCAGTTAAACAGGCACCTTCATCAATTTCTCAAAACATTTCAGGAAATTCCCAGGCAGCACTCACTGCCTTGCCACTTACTTTTATGTTGTGAAGGTTGGCTCTAGCCTTGAACCAATGAAACCAGCCACAGCTGGCATTAAAAGTTGTGCCCTCTGATTCTTCACTGTGTTTCTTCTTCAAGTCTTCATAAAGGTTTTTAGCTTTCTCTTGAATCAGCATTAAGCTGAGCAGAACTCGGTGCTGATGATGCTGATCCTGCATCCACACACTGAGAAGTTTCTCCATCTCCTCCATCACTTTTCCACTCTTCTTCAGTGTTATTGTCAGCATCATTGGCACAGCAGACTCCACATCTTCCACGATCTTGTTCTTGTTCTTTAGAATCGTGCCTATAGTTGAATGATTCTTGTTATAAGAACAATTGATGTCTACCATCTTTTTCCCTTACTCCGCTCTCTCAATTATTTTCACTTTTGTTTCCACTGTTATCACTTGGTGCTTCTTAGCAATACCAGCTACATCACTGCTGCTTTTATGCTTGCTTCCAGACATCCTGGGCTTGAAATAAAGATACTGTACTACTGTACTCTATACAGTACTGTACAGTAAATTATACAAAAGCACAACCACTTGTAGAGGATGCACTCATGTGACAATGTATGCTAGACACATGAACTAATTTACATGATCGGACACACAAACACACGTTTGCCTCTTTGAAAGTTCACAACTTGAAGATTCATATGTAGGGCGCCTACTGCATACATTTTTTTCAAGTGCAGATGGAACATCTTCCATGATAGATCACATGTTAGGCTGTAAAACAAGTACCAATACATTAATGAAGAATGAAATCATATCAAGCATCTTTTCTGACCACAACAGTATAAAAGTAGAAATCAATTACAAGGAGAAAACTGAAAAAAACACAAACACGTGTAGGCTAAACTACATGCTCCTAGACAAACAATAGGTGAATGAAGAGATTAAAAAGGAAATAAAAAAAAAACCTTGAAACAAATGAAAATGGAAACACAGCTGTCCAAAATCAGTGGTATACAGCAAAAGCAGTTCTAAGAGGAAAGTTCACACCTACCCTCAGGAAATAAGAAAAATATCAAATAAACAATTTTACCTTAAATCTTAAGGAACTAGAAAAAGAAGAAACAAAGCCTAACATTAATAGAAGGAATAAAATCATAAAGATCACAGCAAAAATAATGAAATAGATACTGGAAAAAAAAAGAAAAGAACAATGAAACTAAGAGCCGGTTCTTTGAAAAGATTTAAAAAAACCTGATAAACCTTTAGCCAGACTCATCAAGAAAGATGACTAGATAAGTAAAATTAGGTAAAAAAGAGGATAAGTTGAAAACGACATCATAGAAATACAAATGATCATAACAGAAAACTATGAACAGTTATGTGCCAACAATTGGACAAGCTATAACTAAAAAATGGATAAATTCCTAGAAACATACAATCTTCCAAAACAGATTCAGGAAGAAATAGAAAATCTGAACAGACCAATCACTAGTAATGAAATGAATTCAACAGTCAAAAAACTCCCAACAAATAAAAGTTCAGAACCAGAAGTCTTCACAGGTGAATTCTTCCAAAACTTTAGAGTTAATACCTATTCTTATCAAACTATTCCAAAAAGTTGAAGATAAAGGAATGCTTCCAAACACGTTCTACATGCCATCATTACCCTGATACCATAACCAGAAAAGACACTAGAAAAAAAAAAGAAAATTATAGGTCATTATACCTGATGAATATAGATGCAAAAATTCTTAGCAAAATTTTAGCAAACTGAATTCAACAATACATTAAAAGGATCATATACTATGATCAAGTGGAATAGACTCTAGGAATGTAAAGATGGCTCAGTATTCACAAATCAATCAACGTGATACACCACATTAACAAAACAAAGAATAAAAATCATATGATCATCTCAATAGATGCAGAAAATCCGTTTGACCAAAATCAACATCGATTTATGTTAAAAAATCTCAATAAAGTGGGTATAGAGGAAATGTGCCTCAACATAATAAAGGCCATATATGACAAATCCACAGCTAACATCACATTCAGCTGAAAGCTTTTCCTCTAAGATCAGTAATAAGACGAGGATGCCCACTATTGTTTTTATTCAACCCAGTATTGGAAATCCTAGGCATAGCAATTAAGCAGGACAAAGAGATAAAAGGCATCCAAATTAAAAGGGAAGAAGTAAAACTGTCATTATTTGCAGATAATATAATTCTATGTATAGAGAACCCTGTAGGCTCCAACAAACTATTAGAACTGATAAATGAATTCAGTAAAGTTTCAGGATATAAAATTAATATACAGAAATCTGTCGTGTTTCTGTAAAATAATAACAAACTCTCAGAAAGAGAAATTAAGAAAACAATCCCCTTTACAAATGCATCAAAAAGAATATAATACCTAGGTGTAAAGAGGTAAACACTTGTATTCTGAAAACTGTAAGACAGGGCTTCCCTGGTGGCGCAGTGGTTGAGAGTCCGCCTGCCGATGCAGGGGACACGGGTTCGTGCCCCGATCCCGGAAGATCCCACATGCCGCGGAGCGGCTGGGCCCGCGAGCCATGGCCGCGGAGCCTGTGTGTCCGGAGCCTGTGCTCCGCAACGGGAGGGGCCACAGCAGTGAAGAGGCCCGCGTACAGCCAAAAAAAAAAAAAAAAAAACTTAAAACTGTAAGACATTGATGAAATAGATAGAAAATTACACAAACAAATGGAAAGATACACTATGCTCATGGATTGGAAGAATTAATGTTGTTAAAATGTTCATGCTACCCAGTGCAATCTACAAATTCAATGCAATCTCTACCTACATACTTATGGCATTTTTCCTGATCTTAACAAATAACCCTAAAATTTGTGTAGAACACAAAAGACCCCAAATATCCAAAGCAATATTAAGAAAGAAGATTAAAACTGGAGGTATCACTCTCCCTGATTTCAAACTATACTATAAAGCTATAGTAATCAAAACTGTATGGTACTGGCACAAAAACAGACACATAGACCAATGGAACAGAAATAAACCAATGCTTATATGATCAATTAATTTATGATAAAGGAGGCAAGAATATACAGTGGGTAAAAGACAGTCTCTTCAATAAATAATGTTGGGAAAACTGAACAGCTACATGCAAAACAATGAAACTGGACCACTGTCTTATACCATACTGAGAAAAAAAAAGAAAAAAAACCTCAAAACAGATTAAGACCTAAATGTAAGACCTGAAATTATAAAATTTCAGGAAGAAAACCTAGACAGTACCCTCTTTGACATCAGTCTTAGCAATATCTTGGGGCAATCCATCTCTTCAGGCAAGGGCAACAAAAGCAAAAATAAACAAATGGGACTACATCAAACTAAAAAGCTTTTGTACAGTGAAGGAAACTGTCAGAAAAATGAAAAGGCAAACAACTGAATGAGAGAAGATATTTGCAAATGATATATTAAATAAGGGGTTAATATCAAAAAATATAAAAAGAGGTCACATAACTCATTATCAAAAACTGCTATTAAAAAATGGGCAGAGGACCTGAATAGACATTTTCCAAAGAAGACATACAGATGGACAACCGACACATGAGTAGATGCTCAGCATCACTAATCATCAGGGAAATGCAAATAAAACCATAATGAGATATCACCTCACATCTGTTAGAATAATAATAAAAAACAAGTGTTGGTGAGAATGTGGAGTAAAAGAGAACACTTGTGCCTGTTGGTGGGATGTAAATTGGTGCAGCCACTATGGAGAACAGTATATAGGTTCCTCAAAAAAGTAAAATGAGAACTAGCATATGATCCAGCAATTCTACTTCTGGGTATTTACCTGAAGAAAACAAAAGCACTAATTCAAAACATATATACACTCCTATATTCATTGCAGCATTATTTACAATAGCTAGGATATAGAAACAACCTAAGTGTCCATTAATAGATGAATGGATACAGAAGATATTGCATACATATATATATATGTGTGTGTACATATATATAATGGATTATTACTCAGCCATAAAAAAGAATGAAATCTTGCCATTTGCACAACATAGATGGACCCAGAGGGATTATGCTAAGTGAAATAAGTCAGACAGAGAAAGCCAAATAACATATGGTTTCACTTATATGTAAAATCTGAAAAATAAAGCAAACAAATAAAACTAAGCAGAAACAGACTCATAGATACAGAGAGCAAACTGGTGGTGGTCAAAAAGGATGGTAGTGCGGGATTAGAAGAATTAGGTGAAGGGTATTAAGAGACACAAACTTCCACTTATAAAAAATAAACCACCAGCACATAGTGTACAACATAGGAAATACAGTCAATAAAATTGTGATAACTTTGTATGGTAACAGATGGTTACTAGACTTATCAGGGTGATCGATTTGTAATACAGATAAACGTCAAATCACTATGTTGTACACCTGAAATTAATATTGTATGTCAACTATATACTTCAGTAAAAAAATAAAAATTTCAATAAATAAATAAAAATAGCCAATAAAGCACTAAAACTAATATTGTACAAATATTATAAAGTTTGATTTAAAAAGTTTGTCAAAATGAGGAGGAAAGCACTAAAACCAAGTAGAAAACCAGGTAATTTCATTAAAAATTAGTAGCAGAAGAAATGTAAACACCCTATCAGTATATAAAAACATCTAGCCTAGTAATTTAAAATATTGCAATATAAACAATAAAATACCTCTTACAAATTTTTTAACATAAAGAATAAGCAAAGGTTTTCTTTTTAATTGATGATTAATGAGGGGAAAACCTAACTTTAAATGTAAATATTCAAAAAATGCTGGTAAGAATTGACACCAGTACAAGTTTTCCAAAAAGCAATTTGGCAATAATCAACAAGGATCCTTAAGAACATTCCAACTTGGGGTCTCAATGACTCTAATTCTAGAAATCTATACAAAGGAAATAATATGAAATGTGGATAAATGTATTTTATAACACATAAGCCCAGAGATAGTACTGGTTTTAAAAGCATCTTGCTTATGTAAAATGCAATACTATACATCATTTCAAATATTTTGGAAGTACATTCAATAACTGGGAAAACCAGTTACAATTTTCTTTTTTTTTTTTTTTTACAGTACACGGGCCTCTCACCGTTGCAGCCTCTCCCGTTGTGGAGCACAGGCTCCGGACGCACAGGCTCAGCGGCCATGGCTCACGGGCCCAGCCGCTCTGCGGCACGTGGGATCCTCCCGGACTGGGGCACGAACCCGTGTCCCCTGCATCGGCAGGCAGACTCTCAACCACTGCGCCACCAGGGAAGCCCCCATCTACAATATTTTTAGTAAAGAAAAGGAAGCTACAGGAGAGCATGCATGGTGTGAACTCATATTTGTCATAAAATCAAACTATAGCTGCTCTAAACAGGTGGTAGTAATTCGTAATTCTCTTTCTCTCACTGTCTTTATTTTGTTTCCTAAATCACCACATATTACCTTTGCAGTACAAAGTTAAGAAGGTGTAAAGAATTAAGTTTCTAAAGAAAGTTTAACATGACAAAATGCTCTTCATAAAGTAATTAGTGTCACTCATGGAGTGTATAGGTGCATGTGTGTATGAGTGTGTGTGATTGGAATAAGATGTATTTAAAATGCTAATACATTTTCTATGTGATAATTTAATTTCTACTTTTCTAAACAATCAGAATTCCACTCCATGCTTTTGTAAATGAGAAAATAAGGTATTACATGATTCTTTTTGAATAAATACATAGGAACTTTCATAAATACAAACAAATTACAAAGTTAAAGAAAAACTAAGTGAATAATTAATATAGTGAAAAAATAAGCTCACTGATCAGGAGCCAGAAATTGGTGACAGCTGAAACCTAACAGGTGAAGTCAGCTTGGAGGCTGGTTTTCACCATATGGCATTTGCCAAATCCTTGCTTTTGTTTTGATGCGTGTTTTTGAAGGAGAATGAGGGATAAGAGAAAACCTAACACCTACCGAATGCTGACAGCCTAATAAGACCCCCTGCAAAATCCTAGCTCCAGGGCTACATCCACAGTGTAAAGATAAACTAGAAATGAACCTGCTCCAGAACAAAAAAAAAACAAGAACATTTTCAGTAGCTTTCCACCCACATAAATAAGGGTAGTATGTATTTAAGCACAGTATACATTGCCATGCTGATATGCAGCTACTATATTTTGTCCATTATGAACAGGTACCTTTCTAAAACGTTGATCATCAAGATTTATAGTTACACAATAATCAATCTGCCAGGATTGTACAATGCGTGGTTTGATGGCCCAGAGGAAAGTAGTTCCTGGAAACTTCTTTCTAATTACATCCTTTGAATAGATGCAACCTGAAAAATAGGAGTCAACTGATACTGGCAGATTACTAGAGCTCTACTCGGTCATCAAAAATTGGTCCAGTATGTGATAATAGTGTATGGCCAAAATGTCTCCCAGCGTGATACCCCTCAGACTTTTCAGCTTCCATTTGACCTTGTCAGGTTCCAAGAAACTGGCAATCTTGCACTTGTGGCTTCACCCTTTCAGATGTCTGGTATAACTGTGCTAAGAGATAGTGTCATTCTCTTTCTCTGAGCCTGTTTCAAGGCACCAATGTCATGGATTTCCCTCTCTGCATAAGCTTTACTCTCAGCTACTATATCTCCCTCTCTCTTTTGACTGATTTTAACCCAAACCTTCCCACTTTTGGAAGGAATGTTAGGTTCAGCCAGTGTGCTTGCCCAAATTGCTGACAGCAATAGCAGTCTAGCAACTACCTCCCTGTCAGTCCATTCTCATGCAGATAGTTTAGGGTTACATAGGTTCAGAATTAATGGGCTATCCCAACCACTAGACAATACAGCTACATTCACTGTTGATCTTAATTTTTCCAGATGGGGTGAAGGCCCTTAAAAATCCTGGTCCCAAGACCCCTGCAGTAAGCAGGAGAAAAAGAAAGCTGAGGTGACATTGGGAAGGATTATATAGTCATACCAGCATCTTACTCCACACCCTCTTTTTCAGATCCCCTAGAAAAGCAGAGGAGCTCTCCCTTGGGGCCCCTTATGTTGTGTGTGATCACACACTTGTGAAGGCATGTAAACCAGTCTTTTATGCCTTTATCTCTTCATAGTTTAGACAACTGTTTCCAGTGTCTGTTCCAATTCTCTATCAAGCCATTTATTTGGGGATGATATGCAATGTGATATGTCCATTTGATGTGATAACCCTTTGCCCATTGTTGGACACTATGAACTGTAAATGTATTACTTCATCTGACGAAATGTAACTTGGTAGTCCAAATTAGTACTGTATCTTCTGTTCCAGGTTTTTTACAGTGTTCTGAGCATTTGCATCAACCATTGGGTAGGCAAGACCTAGTCCAGAATAAGTATCTATTTCTGTTAGGGTTCATTTATAGCCTCCTGGGGCTACTGGTAGTTGTCTGATATAATCTCCTTGCCAGCTTTGTGTGAGGGCCCTTCCCCTGGGGAGTCTTCCCCCATAGCCATCTGCAGTTTGTCTTTCTTGGTGGCAAACAGGACAGGTCTTGCTGACATTTCATGTCTCAGATGGTGCAACAGGAATATGTCAATGCCTAGCCCATCTCTTCATTGCTGCAGCTCCTCCATTTACTCTCATTTTATGAACCCAGCTGACCACGTCAAGCAAGTACACCAGGATGTCCACATGCTGGTTCCAATCAACTTTTGTTTTTAATAAATTTATTTATTTATTTTTGGCTGCGTTGGGTCTTCATTGCTGCATGTGGGCTTTCTCTAGTTGTGGCGAGCAGGGAGCTACTCTTCATTGCAGTGTGCGGGCTTCTCATTGCAATGGCTTCTCTTGTTGCAGAGCATGGGCTCTAGGCACACGGGCTTCAGAAGTTGTGGCACATGGGCTCATCATTTGTGGCTTGTGGGCTTTAGAGCCCAGGCTCTGTAGTTGTGGCACACGGCCTTAGTTGCTCCATGGCATGTGAGATCTTCCCAGACCAGGGCTTGAACCCATGTCCCCTGCATTGGCAGGTGGATTCTTAATCATTGTGCCAGCAGGGAAGTCCCAATCAACTTCTGCTCCTGGTTCTTTTCATGGGCATCAACTTGCCCTATTGTTACCAGAAAGTAGGTTCTTGTCTCCTCACAGCAAGAATTCAGAGATGAGACAGGGCGGTCAAGAGAGCAAAACAAGGATCTATTAAATGATAGTATGCTCTCAAGAGGAAAGTAGGCAGACTTAGGTGAGTAGATGCCCTGAGTTTCTTTGGAAAGCTGGTTATATGGGATTTGAAAATGAATGGGTGGAATATTCATTGAGGAGGGAGGGATTTGGGGTTGTATTTCCTGATTTTCACCCCAGCTCCACCTTCCCGAGGGGAGGAGGGATTTTTGTCCTTTATTCAATCTTGATCAGAAGTGTCAGGGCATCAGTGCATGATCAGTACTTCTTATCTGCAAGACTAATTTTACTGTAATGAGGGCATAAATAGCAAAATGTTACATTCGGACACTGGAGATTCCCACCTTTCCTCACCTTTCTTTGTCTGCCTCTAGGACCCCTGTCACCTCAAGATATATGACTTCCTGTCAGTCCAGAGGTTCCTGCTTTTCTCTCTCTGCCCAAGGAACCCCATTGTTCACAAGATGTATGGCTTCCTGCCATTTGGCCTTTGTCCCCCTTTCTCTGCTCATATCTAGCTATCTGCCTGCTCTAATACTACATTAATGTGCCAAATAATTTCTTATAGTGATATCAATAGGTCCATGCCCCATACAGGTATTTCCTTTAACAGTACATTTCTCCACTGCCCATCTGCCTGACTCAATGGTGGGGCCACTGCTTATGACACTACATATACCCAAACATTGGGGTTCTTCTGACTGTTTAACTATTCTGTCACTACAAACAAATAGCATGCAGTTGAGTCAACTGAGCTGATTTTTTGCAACCTTTATCAATCAGGGTTTTCCAGGAGTTGCTCATGGAGCAGTGGACTTTCAAAGCATGTAGTTGGAACTGCTATCCATAAACCAAGCAGCTTCCTTTTGGTCAGTTGAGATCTGTTCATAGGGCACCACTCATATGGCAACAGGATAAGGCAACAACTCAGATGTTCCAAGTCAGTCCTAGAGGAAAAGAAGCTATCTGCTCATGAATACGGTAAGTATCTCCTTACATTCCTCAGGTAGCATGTTCCTATATAAACCAGTTCCATTACATTATAGAATTCTTCTGGACACTGACTTCCTCATTAGAGTGTTTCTCTGATATTACAACCAGGACATTATAGGTATTTTAGGTTTCAGGGTCTATTTTATGCTCTTCAGTAATAGGGTTAGTTTCTATTAATGTCCAATAACAAGTCAATAATTGTCTCTGAAATGGCTTGTACCACACCACCACATATGGAAATTTTCTGGTACAAACCCCAGCTGTTGTTGTTGTTGTTAAGTGGCACTCGTGGGATTTTGCCATAACCTTCAATCTATGTAGGTTACAGTTTCTTCCAAAATTGTACCTGAGTACTGATCATAAAAGTACAGAGGCATCGGCTGAGACACTGCTTTTTGAAATTCTGATAGACCCTGGTGTTTTTTAGGTTCCCATTCAAATAACTGCCTCCTTTCAGGCAGTTTTATGAATAGGAGCTAACAATATTCCTAACTGTAGAATATACATCCTACAAAATCCAAACAACCTGACCATGTACTGTTTTTCTCGCTTAGTTCTAGAGATAGGAAATACAATGATTTACTTTTAGCTGCCTGTGGAATGTCATGGATGTCTCCTGCCCAGGTTATTCCTAATTATTTCTCCATCTGAGTGGGTCCTTAGATCTTTCCTGGATTTATCAAGCAGCCTCTGTTATTCATGTGTGTCACCATAAAATTTGTCTGTTCTAGCTTATTCTTTAGTTTATGATATTATCATATCATCGAGATAGTATATTACCACACTTGGGACATGCCTCAAGTCCAAATCCCTTCTAACAAAATTATGCCAGTAAATTGGTGACTCCAAATAACCCTATGGCAATATAATAAAGGTAAACTGGATTTCATCCCAGGTGAAGGCAAACTGGTTGGCTCTTCTGTAAGATCAGGTTGCAGCAAAAGCCTTTGTAAGATCAGTCATTAAGTACCAGTCTCCTTTACCTTGTATTTTTTTATACTTTTGAAACCATACCAGGGACTGCTGATGCTACAATGCTCTTTCACTCAAGCCTTGATAATCTACTTCTTGTCTCCATGAGCCATGTGCATTTTGTATGGATCACATAGGGCAAATGTACACAAAATTTAATGGTACCAGTACTCCCATTTCTAACATGTCACTAATTAAAGTGATAATCTCTTTTTATCCACCAGTTATTTAATATTGATTTAAATTGATAACCTGTATGGGATATACTATAAATTCTCATTTAGCATGTCCAATTAATACTACCCTGAAGGACAAACTTATATGCCTTCTGTTTTATAATATTAAGTACAAGAAGTATTCTCCAGTCAGACATAATATCCATTCAAATAATACATTTAGGTAAAGGAGACATGACTATGTCACATAAAGTCTCTTCAAACATTCTAATTTTCACCCAAGCTTTTACCTTAATCCCACTGATGATTGCATCTCTATATCATCTCATTATAATTGTAGTCCCTGTTGGGACTTCACCAATAGGTTTTGGAATCAAAGTGCATTGAACTTCCATGTCAAGGAGCTCCAGGTAGGATTCTCTCCAACTCCCTGTCCATTTTTCCAGTTTGCCCACACATGTGCACATGGTGTTAGGCCCCCAGCCAACAGTCAGGCCAAGAGACCCTGGTGCTTTCATCAATCCTCATCCTCATTAATTTTTAGATTATCACCCCCTGGTAATTTGAGGTCACATTTGTCATTGTGATCTTTATCTTCTGGTTTTTTAAACATCTCCAAACTAGGGTAAATAGAAAAGATTTGTTTAGAGCTCTTTAATGTTGGGGGACCAGGAGTGGCTCCCATCTGTTTATCAAATCTCTGAAGACTTTTGTTTTGAACCTTTCAATGCCCTTTTATTCATCCAAGTCCTTAGTAAGTATTTAAAAACCTTCAACTTGCTGTGATGGACCCCTTGAATATTATTTCCTTTGTCTTTCCTCATACCCAGCAAATCATTCTAATTTTCTTAGAATCTCTGAATCTCAGAAGGGGAAGCTGAGACAACAAATCTAATATGGCTTTTTTGATCTTTCCCTGACTTTACAGCAGGTGACATGGAGTGCCCATGCAAAAAGGATCCACTTAACCACAGTATTTACCATAATATGGTTAAAGAGAATATTAAATGGATGTACATCCTAAAAATTATAAAATTATTCCAGCATGCCTTTCATATGCAGCATATCAGCCACTTTAGCTGGGGAGTTCCACTTGTCATGTGAAGGAGGGAAAGGACAATTCTCCTTCTCAGGATAAACGAACTTTATAGTGTCTTTTCTCCCATCCACCAGGCCAGTTGTCCGTTCAGGAAGAAACCTGTTGTGTGTTTGGATAATGTACAGTAGCCAGTTCTGATTGTTCAACAGCAAGCTATGGGTCCAGCATCAACCCAAACACATTCCTCCACTCCACTGCATTCAAAATAAGAAGATTGCTTCAAAGTTAGTCACCCTCATAATTTACTTTAGTAAAAGTTCTTCAGGAAGCTGATCATATTAATCCACAAAATCAGACAACCCTTTCACAATATCCCCCAGTTTCAGTAGTTTCTTGGTTTTGTAAAGATATACACACCTACCCTTGCCACCTGAACTATCTTCTTAATGACCACAGATACTAGGTTTTATCTATAATACATTTTCCTATTGGTAACAGCCCTGAAGCTAGTGGTCATAGCTCAGGAAAGCCAAAATCTAATGCCAGGACCCACGCCAACCCTGTCCTTTATTTTCATTTTATCTACAACAGAAAAAAATAACCAACAATTTCATATTTGGCTTGTTTCTCATTATTTTGTGTTTTTGTATGTATCCAGTGAGCCAACTCCTCAAGAAGTGGATCTATCATTTCTAAATTCCATTGATAATTTTTACCTAGAGTAACTAATCACATCACACCTGCTGTCCTACACCATAGGAGATGTGGTAGCCACTTAGGTTTCAAAGGTTTGTCATCCTCCACTCCCATCATCCTTCCTTTTCCCAAACAATGTTTTCACCATATTTCAGTGAGTCAGTGTCATTCTAGTAAATTCCACTTCAGAAGTCCATTGTGACCCCAAGACCATCCTCATGCTCAATGATTAGTTAGGACTCACAGGACTCAGAAAAACTGTTATACTCATAGTTATGGTTTATCACAGCAAAAAGATACAGATTAAAGTCAGGAAAAGAAAAAGGAACATGGGTGGATGCCAGGAGAATCCAGGTACAAGCTTCCAGATGTACACTCTTGGTAGAGTCTCATGGACACAATTCTCCCAGCAAGAATATATAACAACACATTAAAAGTGTTACCAACCAGGGAAGTTCAAGTGAGGATTGGCATCAGGGTTTTTATTAGAGTCTGTCAGGTAGACATGCAGTGCTCATATGACTGACCTTAGATACTCAGACTCCAGACCTCCAGATTAAAAATAGGCATTCACCATAAATCATATTTTTAGCATTAATTATCTGATTGAAATGGTACCAAGTGACCCAAGGCCTCAAGCACACAATATACTCTTATCAGGCAGAATATTCCAAGGGCTCATGACTCATTTCCCAGGTGCTGGCCAAGAGCTAGTCCTAAAGACATGTTTTTCTAGGGAATGCACATGGTTTCAGTAGCCTAGGCCTACCTTCCTATACAATAACCTTGATATTAAAAATAGGATACAGCAGTGCTCAGCACCAGCTAGAAAGAGTTCCTCTCACCAGGAAAGGAAGAACAGGGTGAGTGACCAACTTTCCCAAACTTTCAGGGCACCACAAAAAGGTTCCTTTGGATTTCACCTCACTCAGACTGGCAAATGTATAGAAATGTATAGAAATGTCTAGGAACAAGGAAGAAAAGCGGGGCTACCAATAGCAGCTACACAGTGGGAGTGATGGCAAATCACAATGACCTGCTCTGCAGATAAACCCAACAACTTTCATCACTGAAGAAGGAACTAGTGGCCATCATAGCTGCCACAGACCCCTTGTAGATTTCACCAGCTTTTGCCTCACAGGTGTTTGCATTTGCTGATGCCAGTTGCCTGAGTCCCTGTTCTTTCCCCACTTGCTCCCACCAGAGCCCGAACACCACATGACAGCTAGTCCAGACCTCTTCAGCTGCTTGAGTGCAAGACACCAGGCTAGACACTCAGGACTGACTCCTACTACCATGCACACATTTAGGACTAGCCCCTCCAGCCATACATCTGCATACTAACAGCCTGATGCCTGCTACAAGCCTCCACTGCCATGCTCATGCCCAGGGTGAGACTGTGTAGCCACATGAGGGCACATCTGATAGCCAGGACCCCCACAGCTGTTTGTGAGCCTAGCCTGGATCAGGCAGTTTTCTGTGACTGCATTCACCTGTAGCTAGCCCCCTCCAACTGTGCACCTGCATGCCTCAGGTCTGACCCCATATCAATTGTCTCTACTTCCATTTGCCTGTGATGAGATCCAGCAGCCACAGTAGTACATCCTGACAACCAGAGCCCACACAGCTTCCAGTGCCCGGGCAGTTGGCCTGGACCTAGCTACCTTCCTTGGCTTCCACTATTAACTGTGTGTCTGATATCATCCTGGCCAGTTCACAGGCACCTATACATGGCCCCTGAAGACAAGCATGTGAACACCAGCAGCTCCAGCCTCTACAACTGCCTGCCCTTGTCCCTAGATGCTAGACTTAGAGGTGCCACTGAGGACCTCAAAGCCTTGCAGTCATAGAAGATCCCCCACAGTGCTCACCAAGAACCATATGATTGTCAGTGCCTGAACTAAAGAGACATCACACACCCCTTGGGTCCAGTGCTGCCACATGCCTTCACACTTGGCACCCTGCACCATTAGACCCAGGGTCACAGCATGCTCCAGTGTGCCCCAACCCAAAGGTGAAAGTCTTCCCATACCAAAAGGGTCCATAAAGTCTGGAAGAGGTGACTGCTTCTTCAAATGTGCAGACACCTATGCATGGCTACAGGGATCATGAAGTTTCAGGAAAACATGAGTCTTCCAAATGAACACAATAAACTTACAGTAGCTGACCCCAAAGAACTGAAGATTCAGGAACTGTCCAACAAAGTATTCAAAATAATTGTTCTAAAGATGCTCAGAGAGCTGCAGGAGAACACAAAGAAACAAATTTACAATATCAGGAAAACAATAAAAAACAGAAATGAGAAGTTCAACAAAGAAACAGAAAACATAAAAAAGAACCAAACAGAAATTCTGAAGTTGAAGAATACAATGACTGAGCTAAAGAATTCAATAGAAAGCTTCAACAGCATATATAATCAGAAGAAAGAATAAGTGAGCTAGAAGACTGATCAATTGAAATTATCCAATCAGGGGAACAAAAGAGAAAAAAGATGATAAAGAGTGAAGAAAGCCTACATGATCTATGAAATAACATAAGAACCAAGTTATTAATTATTAGAGGTCCAGAAAGAGAAGAGAGGGAAAAGAGCAGAAAGCTTATTAAAGAAATAATGACTGAGAATTTCCCCAAACTGGGGAGATATTTGGATATCCAAGTTCTTGAAGCTCATATATCACCAAACAATGTGAACTTAAAGATAACCTCTCCACAACACATTATAATAAAACTGTCAAAAATAAAAGACAGAGAGAAAATCTTAAATGATGCAAGAAAAAAAGAGCTTATAACTTACAAGGGAAACCCCATATGGCTATCAGCAGATTTCTCATCAGAAACCACACAGGTCAAAAGAGAGTGACATGATACATTTGAAGTGTTTTTAAAAACCCTGCCAACAAGGAATACTTCACCCAGCAAACTTGTCCTTCATAAATGAAGGCTATAAAGGAATACATCACTACTAGACCTGCCTTACGAGAAATGCTGAGAGGATTTCTTCAAACTGAAATAAAAAGATGCTAATTAATAACAGGAAAACATGAAAATGTTAAACACATGGATAAAGGTAAATATACAGTCAGATTCAGAATACTCTAATACAGTAATGTGGTGTGGAGTATTAACCATCTAGCTCTACTATAAAGATCAAAGAACAAGAATATTAAAAATAACTACAGCTACAATAATATATTTATTAATGGATATACATATAAAAAGAGGGAAATTGTTAGCACTCAATACAAAAAAGGAATGAAGTAAAAGGCTACAGTTTTGTATGTGATAAAAGTTAAGTTGTTATCAGCATAAATAGACTGCTGTATCTATAAAATATTTTATGTAAGCTTCATAGTAAACACAAAGCAAAAATCTAAGCCTATTCACAAAAGATAAAGAGAAGGGAATCACTTATACCACCAGAGAAAATCATCAGTTCACAAAGAAAGACAGCAAAAGTTGAATAAAGGAACAATGGAACTAGAAAACAGGCAAAAAACAAGAAATAAGATGGTCTTAGTAATTTATTTCCTATCAACAATTACTCTAAGTGTAAGCAGATTGAATTCTCCAATCAAAAGACATAGATTGGCTGCATGGATTAAAAAAAACAAAACCTCATTATATGCTGCTTACAAGAGACTCACTTCAGCTTTAAGGACACACGTATGCTCAAAGTGAAGTGATGGAAAAAGATATTCCAGACAAATGGGAAACAAAAGAAAGCAGAGGTAGTTATGCTTATATCAAAAAACAAAATAGACTTTAAGCCAAAAACATTATATAATGATAAGGGGGTCAATTCACCAAGAAGATATAATAATCATAATTATACATATACAATATATATAATAATGGTGGGGGGCTACAATACCCCACTTTCAACAATGGATAGGTAATCCAGACAGAATATCAACAAAGAAACATTGGATTTGAACCATAATTTAGGCCAAATGGATCTAACATTCATATACAGAACAACATGAGAATACACATTCTTTTCTAGGCACTGTCCAGGACAGATCACATGATAGGTCAAAAAATAAGTCTTAGCAAATGTAAGAAGAATGAAATCATACCAAGTATCTTTCTGACCACATTGGTATGAAACTAGAAATCAATAACAGGATGAAACCTGGAAAATTCATAAATATGTAAAATTTGGACAACACACTCCTGAGCAATCAATGGGTCAAAAAAGAAATCAAAAGAACAATCAAAAACTATCTTGGGGCTTCCCTGGTGGCACAGTGGTTGAGAGTCCACCTGCTGATGCAGGGGACACGGGTTCATGCCCCGGTCTGGGAGGATCCCACATGCCGCGGAGCGGCTGGGCCCGTGAGCCATGGCCACTGAGCCTGCGCATCCAGAGCCTGTGCTCCGCAACGGGAGAGGCCACAACAGTGAGAGGCCCATGTACCGCAAAAAAAACAAAACAAAACAAAAAAAAACTATCTTGAAATACACAAAAAAATTGAAACACAACTTACCAAAACTTATGGGAAGTGCAAAAGCAGTTCTAAGAAAGAAGCTTATAATGATAAACACCTACTTTAAGAAAAAGAAATCTCACAAATAAACAGTGTAACTTTATACATCAAGGAACTAGAAAAAGAGGAACAAACTAAACCAAGTTTGAAGAAGGAAAGAAATAATAAAATTCAGAGTATAAATAAATGAAATAGACACCAGAAAAGAATAGGAAAAAAATCAATGAAATTAAGAGCTCTTTTTCTTTTTTAAGATAAACAAAATTTTAAAACTTTTAGCTAGACTAAGGAAAAGAGAAGATTCTAATAAAATCAGAAACAAAGGAGGAGACATTACAACTGATAGCACAGACATGCAAAGGATTGTAAGAGACTATTATGAACTATTATATGCCCCAAATTTGGATAATCTAGATAAATAGATTCATTTCTAAAAATACAACCTACAGTGATTGAATTGTGAAGAAGCAGAAAATCTGAACCGACAAATAATGAGCAAAGAGATTGAATCAGTAATCAAAATTCTCCCAACAATGAAAAGCCCAGGACCAGACTGTTTCACTGGTCAATGCTACCAAGTTTTAAAGTGGAATTGATGCTATCCTTCTCAAACTCTTCCAAAAAATTGAAGAAGAGAGAACACTGTCAAACTCGTTTTATGCATTACCCAGATAGCAAAGTCAGATAAGCACACTATAAGAAAACTACAGACCAAGAGCCTTGATGAATATAGAAGCAAAACTTTTCAAAAAAATATTAGAGATCAAAATTCAAAAGAACATTAATAATAATTATACACCGTAATGAATAAATCCCTGGGGTGCAAGGATGATTCAACATATGCAAATTAATAAATGTGGTACACCACATTAATAGAATGAAATATAAATATATGATCATCTCAATAGATGCAGAAAAAGCATTCAACAAAATACAACCTTCTTTCATAATAAAAATTATCAATAAATTGGATATAGAAGGAACATACCTCAACACAATAAAGGCCACATATGACAAGCCCACATATAATATCATAATCAATGGTGAAAGGTTGAAAGTTTTACCTCTAAGGTCAGGAACAAGACAAGGGTGCCCACTCTTTTTTGGGTTTTTTTGGCTGTGTTGGGTCTTCGTTGCTGTGTGCATGCTTTCTCTAGTTGTGGCATATGGGGCTACTCTTCGTTGCATAACTGGACTTCTCATTGTGGTGGCTTCTCTTTGTTGCAGAGCATTGGCTCTAGGTGTGCAGGTTTCAGTAGTTGTGGCATGCAGGCTCAGTAGTTGTGGCTCACGGGCTTTGTTGCTCCATGGCATGTGGGATCTTCCCAGACCAGGACTCAAACCCATGTCCCCTGCTTTGGCAGGTGGACTCTTAACTGCTGCACCACCAGGGAAGTCCCAGGGTGCCCACTCTTACCACTCCTATTCAACAAAGTACTAGAAGACCTAACCAGAGAAACTAGGAAAGGAAAAAAAAAAAAAGAAAGAAATCCAAATCAAAAGGGAAGAAGTAAAATTATCTCTTTTTGCAGATGATATGATCTTCTATAGAGTATATCCTAAAGGCACCACCAAAAACCTGTTAGAACAAATCAATGAATTCAAAAATTGCTGGACACAAAGTCAACATATAGAAATCAGTTGTATTTCTATACACTAACAATGAAATATCAGATAAAGACCTAAAAAATAAAATCCCATTCACAATAGCATTAAAACAATGAAATACTTAGGAATAAACATAACCAAAGAGGTAAAGATCTTTACTGCCAGACTTTAATGAAAGAAATTTAAAAGGCTAAACAAATGGGAAGATATACTATGTTCATGAATTGGAAGAATTAGTATTGTTAAAATGCTCATACTACCTGAAGCCATCTATGTATTCAATGCAATTTCTACCAAAGTCCAATAGCATTTTTCAAAGATACAGAAAAAGCAATCCTAAAATTTGTTGGAGTCATAAAAGGCCTAAATATTCAAAGAGATCTTGAGAAAGGAGAACAAAACTGGAGGTGTCCCACTTCCTCATTTCAATCCATTCTACAATAGTAATCAAATCAGTATGGTACCAGCATAAAAAGAGACACATAGACCAATGGAACAGAATAAAGAGCCCAGAAATAAACCCGCACATATATGGTCAACTGATATTTGACAAGTGACCCAAGATACCTAATGGGGAAAGGATAGTCTCTTCAATAAATTGGTATTGAATAGCCACATGAACTCACAAAAATGAACTCAACAGAGAAATTCAAATCAAAACTACAATGAGATACCACTTCACACCTGTTAGAATGACTATCATTAAAGAGACAAGAGATCAATATTGGGAAGGATGAGGATAAAAGGGAATTTCTTTTAATTCTCTATTTTTTTAAATTGAAGTATAGTTGATTTACAATGTTGTGCTAATTTCTGCTGTATAGCAAAGTGACTCAGTTATACACATATATATATTCTTTTTTTATATTCTTTTTCATTATGGTTTATCCCAGGAGATTGAATATAGTTCCCTGTGCTATACAGTAGGACCTTGTTGTTTATTATCCATTCTAAACGTAATAGTTCGCATTTGCTAACCCCAAGCTCCCACTCCATGCCTCTCCCTCCCACCACCCCATCAGCAACCACAAGTCTCTTCTATGTGTCTGTGAGTCTGTTTCTGTTTTGTAGATAGACTTGTTTGTGCCATATTTTAGGTTCCACATATAAGTGATATCATATGGCATTTGTCTTTCTCTTTCTGACTTACTTCACTTAGTATGCTAATCTCTAGTTGCATCCATGTTGCTGCAAATGGCATTATTTCATTCTTTTTTTATGGCTGAGTAGTATTCCATTGTATATATGTACCACATCTTCTTTATCCATTCATCTGGCAATGGACATTTACATTGTTTCCATGTCTTGTCTATTGTGAATAGTGCTGCTATGAATATAGGGGTGCATATATCTTTTGGTGACTATATGCAGATGACATGAAACTATATATAGAAGACCCTAAGAACTCCACACAAAAACTACTAGATGTAATAAATGAATTCAACAAGGTAGCAGGATACAAGATTCACATTCAGAAATTGGTTGCATTTCTTTACACTAACAATGAAATATCAGAAAAAGAATGTAAAATAATTCCTTTTAAAATAGCACCAAAAATAAAAATACCTAGGAATAAACCTGATCAAGGAGGTGAAAGACTTATATGCTGAGAAATATAAAATATTAATAAAGGAAATTAAAGAGGATTCAAAGAAATGGAAAGATATCCCATGCTCTTGAGTTGGAAGAATTAATATTTTTTAAATGGCAATACTACCCAAAACAATCTACAGATTTAATGTGATTCCCATCAAATTACCCATGAATTTTTTCACAGAACTAGAACAAATAATCCAAAAATGTGTATGGAACCATAAAAGACCCAGAATTGTCAAAGCAATCCTGAGGAAAAAAAAAAAAAGCAGGAGGCATCTCCCAGACTTCAGACAATACTACAAAGCTACAGTAATCAAAACAGTGTGGTACTGGTATAAAAACAGACATATGGATCAATGGAACAGAATACAGAGCCCAGAAATAAACCCACACACCTACAGTTAATTAATCTTCAACAAAGGAGGCAAGAATATAAAATGGGAAAATGTCTCTTCAGCAAGTGATGCTGGGGAAGTTGGACAGCTGCATGTAAATCAATGAAGTTAGAACTCACCCTCATGCACAAAAATAAACTCAAAATGGCTTAAAAATTTAAACATAAGACATAACACCATAAAACTCCTAGAAGAGAGAATAGGCAAAACATTCTGTGTCATAAATCGTACAAATGTTTTCTTAAGTCAGTCTCCCAAGGCAATAGAAATAAAAACAAAAATAAACAAATGGGACCTAATCAAACTTAAATGATTTGCACAGCAAAGGAAACCATAATAAAATGAAAAGACAACCTATGGAATGGGAGAAAATGTTTGCAATGATGTGACCAACAAGGGCTTAATCTCTAAAATATACAAACAGCTCATACAACTCAACAACAACAAAAAAAACAACCCAATTGAAAAATGGGCAGAAGACTGTATTAGACATTTCTCCAAAGAAGACATACAGATGGCCAGTAGGCACATGAAAAGATGCTCAGCATCACTTATTAGAGAAATGCAAATCAAAACAAAAATGACGTATTGTACCACCTCACACTAGTCAGAATGGCCATCATTAAAAAGTCTACAAATAACATATGCTGGAGAGGGTGTGGAGAAAAGGGAACCCTCCTGCACTGTTGGTGGGAATGTAAGTTGGCACAGCCACTATGGAAAACAGTATGGAGTTTCCTCAGAAAACTGAAAATAGAACTACCATATGATCCAGCAATCCCACTCCTGGGCATATACCCAGACAAAACTATAATTTGAAAAGGAAACTCTTGTGCACTGTTTGTGAGAATGTATATCAGAACCACCACTGTGGAAAACAGTATGGAGAGTCCTTTAAAAATTAGAAGTAGAACTACTTTAAGATAAAGCAATCCCACTTCTTGGTATTTATCTGAAGGAAATGAAAAAAAGATATCAAAGAGATATTTACACTCAATCCTGCATGTTCACTGTAGCATTATTCACAATAGCCAAGATATGGAATTATGTATATATAAGAAATAAACATTAAAAAATGAAGACTGATTAGAGAATAAAGAATAATATTGTTTTAGTCACATATGATTATCTATACATAAAACCCCAAAGAATAATGATAGAGTTTAGAAAGTTTACCAGATATAAAATATCTAAATAAAAAGTTAATTACATTTGTATTGACAGGATATTTGGTTTAGAATATGACACTACTTACAATAGCAAACAGATACAGAAGGATCACAAAAGACTTTTAAGAGTGTTAAGGAGAAAATTTTAAATACCATATATAAATACTTTAAAAATTCCTAAATAAATGATGTAGTTAATGTTTATTGATAAAAATGTTCAGTATGTTTAATTTTCAGTTTTTTTCTAAGTTGATCCATATCATTTAATGTGATAAAAAACCTGAGCAGCATATTCGTATGGCACTTTACAATTTTTATGGTCTTAGTAGATACCAGGTATTTTTCTAGTAATTAGAATAGCTTGGTCATACCTCAGTAAATGATGAATAGACTATGGCATAGAATGGAGAAACCAGTTATAAACCCACATGTACATGGAAACTTGGTCTAGGACAGAACTGTTATTATATCTTAGTTGGTAAAGAGGGGCTACACAGTAAGTAGTATTGGGAATATTATCCCTACCTGACTATGCAACCAAATCAATTCCAAGTTGCTAAAAGATCTAAATATGAGTCATGAAAAAATAAACTTTTCTGAAAATAACATAAGCACATATATTCATCAGGTTTACCAAAAAACAAGCAAACAAAAAAAAAAGCAATAGATGAGAAAGAGAGAGAGAAAGATTAATTTTAAATAATTGGCTCACATGATTGTGGGGACTGGCAAGTTTGAAATCCAGAAATTAGGTCAGCAGACTAGAAGCTCAGCAGAAGGTAAAGCTATGGTCTTAAGCCCAAAATCTGTAGGGCAGACTGGCTGCCTAGCAACTCAGGCAGGAGATAATGCTGCAGTCTTGAGTCAGAATTCTTTCATTTCCAGGAAACCCCCGTTTTCAATCTTCGATTGATTGGATGAAACCTACTCATATTTATCAAGGGTAACCTCTTTTACTTAAATTTAACTAATTATAGATGCTAACCATATCTACGAAATACCTTCATAGCAACACCTAGATTAGTGTTTGATTAAATAACTGGGTCCTATAGCCTAGGCAAGGTGACACATGAAACTACCACAGCACATATTTGAGATACTTGAGAAGAAAGGAGGAATTCTAAAACAAGACACAAAATAAGATGCAAGAAATATAATAAAAGATCAATAAACTTGACTACTCAAAATCAAGAATTTCAGTTCATCAATACACACCATAAAGTAAAAATATATTGCAACACATACAATAAATGTTTAGTATCAAAAGTATAAAATGAACTGCAAATCAATAAGAAAAAGACAAGCATCACAAAAGGACATGTACAGAAAATTATGAACAGATCCAACACATAAAAAGAAAACAAATGAGTAATAAACATACCAAAAGTTATTCAACCTCATTAGTAGGGAAATACACACTGAAGTCTTCACATACACAATATTTTACATCCATTGCTTGGAAAAAAACTAAATTGATAATACCAAGTTCACAAGGATATGGATCAAGAACCTCTATAGATTGCTGGTAGGAGTATAACCACTATGGAAAACAGTTTGGCATATGTAGTCAACTGAAAAATGTCAGCTCAAATTTCACTCCTCATGACCCAGAAATTTTACTGCTGTTCATGTACACCAGAGAAAACTCTTACCTCTGTGCGTCAGAGGGCACATCCAAGAATATTCATAGAAATGTTGTGCTGTGATAGGAAAAAAAAAAAAAAGGAAACAATTCAAATATCCATGGAAGAAGCTTGGGTTATAAATATTTGTATATTTATAGACTAGATTATTCTACCCTGACATTGGACAACCTATAGAAATACACAAGGATGAACCTTAGAAACTTATTATCAATAATTTTGAAAAGCAATCTTTAGAAGGATATACAATTTTATGTGACATTCAAAAACATGCAAAGCTTAACATGTGGTAAAATTATAAAGAAGAGCAAAGAAATTATATAAATACAATTGATAATACAGTCATTTGTGGGTGGAGATAGGAGGATCAGATTGGTGAGAGAGAAATCAAGGAGTTTTAAGATTCCTGATAATGTTTTATTCCTTTTTAAGAAATTTATTTATTTTTATTTTTGGCTGCATTGGGCCTTCATTTCTGCACATGGGCTTTCTCTAGTTGCAGTGAGTGGGGGCTACACTTCCTTGTGGTGGCTTCTCTTGTTGAAGAGCATGGACTCTAGGAGCACGGGCTTCAGTAGTTGTGGTGCACAGGCTCAGTAGTTGTGGCTTGTGGGCTCTAGAGTGCAGTAGTTGTGGCACACGGGCTTAGTTGCTCCACGGCATGTGAAATCTTCCCAGACCAGGGCTTGAACCTGCGTCCCCTGCATTGGCAGGCGGATTCTTAACCATTGCACCACCAGGGAAGCTCCCTGATAATGCTTTATTTCTTAAACTGAGCTCTCATATGCTCATATTGGTTATATTTTTATTTGTTTTAACCTACATTTGCTATAAATATTCTTCTGTATATACTTAATATTAAAACAAATTTTTACGCTTAGCATCCTTCAAATTTGTAATGTTTAAATAGCTTTAAGCCTTAAAAAAAAGCATGTTCATCCTCACCCTCTAATACCCTTTCCAAAAATCAGGATCAGTGAATAAATATAAACTTTTAAGAAAATATGTAAATTAAGGGGCTTCTAAATTGCTCAAGATCATCTCCTCTTTTCTGAGTTCTCTTACTTCTCCCCTTCCCTCCTACATATTTTTCATTATTATTTTGATCAAGTGGAAATTATTCCAAGGTCCATATTTTACAAGTTCACAGCATGAAGTTTATTCACTACTTATATTCTGTAAGAGGCATCCTAATCCTATAACCTCAGTAGCTCTTTATTTTATGGTTTAGGATGGTGTTTAGTTTTCTGCTTAATATTTATCTATAAAATAAATGGCAATTTGGTCATTTGAAGAAACCATGTAATATCATTACCATTAAGATCTATATTATTAAAGACACTCTATTGAAAATAAGTTAAGCTTAATTTTTAATCCCCCTCACCTTTTAGGTCATATTTTGATGTTAATAATCACTGTGTAACTAAACGGGAAAGCCATGAAGCTCAATATATGACTTAAGGTTTTTGCTTCGTTTTGTATTTTCCTTCCTATCTTCTTATTTCTTTGACCTTTAGAAGATTTGTGACAGTGAATCTATTTTTTAGAAAATGACAATTCTCAGACGGTACTTGTGCTGCTGTTGTTCTTGGCCAGATCAATCTGAGATGTTTTATATTTTGGCTGATAAATACTAAGCCTTCAGAACCTTTTTTTAAAAAAAAATAGTGCCAGGCTTTTAGCTAGTAAAGTGTTCAGGGTTAGGATAAATACATATTTTATCTGTCAATGAGCAAATACAAAAATGTTTTAAAAGAAATGATCAGAGATTTCTGGTTTGATGAACTCTGCAGAAAATAAAGATCACTATTAAGTATTTTCAGCTTACAGCTTTTTGATGCTAGCATATATCCTTAAAAATAAATAAAAGATGCCAGTTTTATACTTTATTCATACCTTAACTATATTTGGGGTCAAAATTAGAAAAACAATGCATATAAAATATGGTTTATTTTATATTTGACAAATAATGTGTCATATATTTTCCTTACCAGCTCCAAGAAGCTAAAAATCACATCCATTTAAATTACAGAAGAAAGGCAGTTATGTTATTCTTCCTTGGGGGATGGATGACAAGGTAAAGTAATTAATTAATCCTTCTACCTTTGCAAAAACGTACAATGAGTTTATATTTTTCATACTGCCCATTAACAGGTTAGTAATCATTCTAATTAGAAACTTCCGGGCACATTTTCAAACATGATAAAAATCATCATTGTGCTGATAAATGAATTGAAGATTGACATACAAAAATCAAAATAGCCCATTACTGAAGCATAATTAAGCCAACGAAATGTGAAAGTCATCATACAGTGATTCTAAAATTCACTTTATTAAACATTTTCTTGAGATTTAAAAAACAGATGATAATGTAAGGTCAGCACATTTACATTGAACTTATGGTGAAAAGCAAATGACTAGCCATGTAGTTATATGATTTTCAACCATGAAAGGCTTGGGGAAAAACATTTTAGAAGTGTCTGGTATCATAGGCAGAATAATGGCCTCTTAAAGATGTCCATATCCTAATCCCTAGAACCTGTGAATATATTCTTTTACATGTCAAAAGTAATTTGTAGATGTGATTAAGAATTCAGAGATTGAGAGATTATTCTGAACTATATGGGAGGGTCCAACAAAATCACAAAGGTACATATACGTGAAAGAGGGAGGCAGGAGAGTCAGAGAAGGAGCTATTACAACAGAAGTAGGGGTTAGACAAAGAAAATGAGAGAAATATTGATCTGATGATGCTAGGCTGTGCTAATTTTGAAGATGGAGGATGGAGCCATGAGCCAAGGAATGTAGAAGGCCTCTGGCAGCTTAAAAAGGCAAGGGAAACAGTATTGTTTCCTAGGCCCTCCCAAAAAAAGGCAGCCCTACCAAAACCTTGATTTTAGCCCAGTGAAAGCCATTTCAGTAATTTGTTACAGCAGCAATAGGAAACTAGTACAACTGGTGTGACATAGATGTATGTATGTGACAAACTGTTGTCTACTTAGAGACAAAATAAGGTAGAGAAAAATTCAAGATTCTTCTCATCATTAAAGCTTTATTATTCAAATCATCCTTACTCATTAAAAGTTTTTATATTGTGCGGATATACTATTATCAATCAATAATAAATCAAAGCAACAAAAATAAATTGGGCCATGGAGAATTAAAATAATATAATAATGATGTTAATTAATGTGTTACATACAGTATTGCATCCTGAAAACAAAGCCCAGGGTTTTTTTGCCCCTAACATAGTTGGAAGAATCACAAAATTTGCCGTATTTTTACAGAACAAATAAAAATTCAGTAATGGTAGAAAGCAAATTGCACAGACTACCTTCTGCCCAAAATGCACAAAATTCTAAATAAGAGATTTAATTTTTAAAAATCCAATCAGATATTTGAAAAACATTATTCCATGCATGTATGTACAAAATACTTATAGATAAGCAAGTTGGTTCACTGGGAATGTTAGCGTGTATATGCCTGCTTTGTTCCAGAAGGATCTCCTCTCCTATGGTCACATCAAAATAAAATTACAGGCTTTCAAAATCTATAAGATGCAGTTCACGAATTATGCTAAAGAAAGCTATATTCAGATGAAAGGTCTAGTCCTTTCCAAATGTGAATACCAGGAAAAGGCAGAAAATGAACAAAATATTCAGCTCAAAATATTATTTTGACTGCAAAAGGGAAAGTGAAAGAAAGGAAAAGAAAGGAAACAAAATAAAACAAAATAAAAGAAATAACAAAATCCTGAGTGATGAAAGCTAAAGTAGATGATTTAGGAACTGGAATGATAAGTGCAATTGTATATAAACCTGAGAGGTGGCCCTTTTTAAAAAAATTGACATATTTATGAAAAATCTAATAAAACTAGTGAATATGCAAATTATAAACTGTACACATTTAAAGGGGATATAACAATGTCTTAGCTCAGGCCGCCATAACAAAATACCATAGACTGGGTGGTTTAAGCAGAAATTTATTTCTCATAGTTCTGGAGGCTGGAAATCTGAGATCATGGTGCCAGCATGTTTGAGTCCTGGTGAGAATTCTCTTCCTGGCTTACAGATGGCCGTCTTCTCACTGTGTGCTCACATGGCCTTACCTCAGTGCATGTGCATGGAGAGAGAAAGAGATATGTCTCTCTTGCTTTTTTAATAAAGTCATCAATCCGATCCAATTAGAGCCCCACCTTCATGACCTCACTTAACGTTAATTACCACCAAAAGCCCTCCAAATAGTCACATTAGGGCTCCAACATAAGAATTGGTGGGTGGGGGGCACAATTCAGCTCATAGCCTTCAACCCCTGACCCTCCCAAAATTCATGTCCTTCTCTTATGCAAAATATATTTATTCCATCTCAACAGCCTCAAATTCTTAATTCATTCCAACATCAACTTTAAGTCTGAAGTCCAAAGTCTCACCTAAATATCATCTAAATCATATATGGGTGAGACTCAAGATATGAATCATCCTGAGACAAAACCTCTCTAGCTGTGAACCTGTGAAATCAGTCAAGTTATGTGCTTCCAAAATACAATGGTGGGACAGCCATAGAATAGGTATTCCCATTCCAAAAGGGAGAAGTCAGAAGGAAGTAGTGAAGGCCCTCAAGCAAGTCCAAAACCTAGCCAGGTAAATTTCATTGGATCTTAAGGCTCAAGAATACATATATATACAAACACACATACATGCAGATCTATAGATAGATAGAGAGATAGACAGATAGATAGAAAGAAAGAATAGATCATAAGGAATCAGCTCATGTGAGTATGGAAGCTGAGAAGTCCCAAGATCTGTAGTTGTCAAGCTGGATACCCAGGAGAGTCAATGGTGCAGTTCCAGTTCAAGTCCAAAGGCCTGAGAACCAGGAGAGTTAATGATGTAAGTTCCAGTCTGGAGGGCAGCAGATTCAATACCCAAAAAGAGCTGATTTTTCAGTTCAAGACTAAATGCAGGAAAAGATTGCTGCCCTAGCTCAAGTAGTAAGGCAGGCAGAGTTCCCTCTTACTAAGTATTTTTGTTCAATTCAGGTCTTCATTGATTGGAAGAGGCCCATCCACGTTAAGGAGAGCAATCTGCTTTACTCAGTCTTCCAATTCAAATGTTAATTTCATCCCGAAACATCCTCACAGACACACCCAGAATAATGTTTGACCAAATGACTGGGCACCCCACGGCCCAGTCAAGTGGACACACACACACACACACAAACCACCACAAATAGCAAAGACAAAAATGGATATGAATATCAAGAAACTGTATCTTCAATTCTGTATCAGGAGGAAACATATGGCACAGATAATTCAAGGAGTTTTAATAAAGGAATGTGCACGTATAGGGAAACCACAAAGCCTGATGCAGTACATGGAAGAAGAGTGCTGAATACAAGGCAACCATCAGTGACACTGACAGCCTGAATTGAACTGCAGTGAGAGAGCCAGGGTAGTGAGTACCTGGCCTCCCTTTCCTCCCATATCCTGATATGGCTTCCCACTAACTGAACCCAACAAGAAGCTAGAGGGTAAGGCATCTCACTCATATAGTCCATATAGGTCTATGGGGGTGCAAAGATGGCTGAAAGGTTGATATAGAGAGGCAATTGGAAAGATTCAAACACAAAATCTGTAATAGTAAAATTTATACCTCAATAAAATGAGTAATTTTTCTGGAAAATATGATTTACAAAAACTGACTCTAGCATAGAAATACTAAAAATCCCATAAACATGGAAAAATTTAAAACGTTATTAGAATATTGCCTAAAACAATGGCTCCTGTTATAGATGATTTTATGGTCATTTCTCCCAAGGTTTCCAAGGAAAATATTACATTTTATGTAGGAAAAAAATGTTCAAAGGATACTTAATTAATTTTATGAAGATACCATGACTTAACACCAATCTCAGACAAAAGAAAGAAAAGGAAATTTTGGAAAGTCTCACTTACAACCAGCTTCAATTACTAATGAATCAAAATTGACTTTTTATTAAAATGTAATCCATTAAGGCATAGTAGTGTTTTACCCTACTTACAAGAATTGCAAAAGTTATTTAATAATAAATGTCTATAATCATATCATACTGACAAATTAAGAAAAGCCACATGATTATTTCTATACATGCAATCAAGTTTTTAAAATAAAATGAACAGTGCTTTCTCTAAAATCACTTAGAGTAACTGAAAAGGATACATGTCTACAGGATGAATAAAATCTAACACTTAACATGCTATTATAAGATTCCTTCTTAAAAGGTGGAGGGAAAACAGTGAAACCTACAACCTGTCATTATTACTTTAGCATCATTATGGATGCTTTTTGTTATCTTAGCTGGAGTGCCAGATGTGTAGGTAAAGAAGGCATCCTGGATATTCAAGCTCCTGCCATCACCAAGTGAATAAGAGATGAGCCATCTCTTTCCACCCTGTCTAAATTCCTGACCCACAGAATGATAAAAAAAATTATGAAATAGTTGTTTTCTTTCAGGCTAATAGGTTGGCATAGTTTGTTATGCTGATAAGATATGAATCAAGGGCTACAAAACTGGCTTCAGTAGAAGAGGATGAGACCAACAGAGCACAAAAGAGGGCTAAGGGAAGGGGATGAGGGGAGGGGAATGCATGGAATAGGAGAGGAGGGGAGAGAAGAGGAGGAGGGAAGAAAGGAGGGGAGTACAGGAAAAAAATAAATGAAAACCCAGTGACCTCATTTGTATCCCTAGATTTGTTTGAGCCAGAGACGAATCCTTCTCTGGACTTCTGAGTTATTAGAGATAATAAATACCATTTTTTGCTTAAGTTGGGCCAAGTTGGGTATCTGTCACAACAAAGGGTTCTGACTGAAAAATCTCCTCCAGGTAAAGGGCCCTGTCTGGCTATTTACAGAACTCTGCACAGTAGGATAAGGGCTTGGCCATTAACTCTCTTAAAACATTGATGTGGAGTAAAGTGGAAAGGTGAAGTTCACATCAGTTCATATAGGTTCATTTTGTTTTCTTGAGGGAATGAAACATATGACAAAACTAGGTCATCAAGGTTTATAATTGGTAAAGTATGGGCACAGAAGAAATTGAAAGGAAGTTTATTTCTCTTAAAATCAGATGTTACCAGCAATGGGCATAAGTCACATAATCCATTATTACTAATTGCATTTTAGTTTGTTTTCTAATCATGGTATCATTCCCAGATCCATTTTCAGAAATGAGATTTACAATTCAGAATACCTAAGAGATGTATTGGCTTTGATAGAGCTATAGAGGGAAAAAGGCTTTAATTATATTTTACCTAGAGACTACCAGTGTTTCTTGCATACATGGCTTTTCTCCAGCCATTTTCAAGATTAAGAAAGTAAAATAAAATTATCTTTTACCCTTCCCCTTGTATTAATTACTTCAATTTTCCATATATTTGCACATTCTGTTGTGGTTACTTACAGGCATCTTTATCATTAGTCCTTCTACAAATCTAAGGAAATAATAACCCATTAGAACAGTACTATAAAAACAAACTCATATTGTATTACAATGAAAAAATCAATAAACAAGCTCTAAACAAGGTTGACTATAAAGAGACAGAAGGAAGAGAGAAATCACCTTGTTGCTCAGTCATTTTGAAGTCAGCTGGATGTCAAAGCAATGGCCAGCAAAGAATGTGGCAAGTGCACAGAAAGCTTGATCATTAGATCTGAATGAAGATTTCCCCCTTTCAGTCAACAAGAAAGCCACCAAAATTTCAATGAGAATTTAATTGAGTATACTTATTGCTAAAAATTTGTCTATTTGTAATTCATTTACAAAGACTGGGTAACAAGATAACAACTTCACATATTTGAGAAAGATTTCTCAAGCTTTCAAATGTGCATGGTCCATTCTGAAAATAATAGAGAATTTTAAACTGCTGAAGTGTATTTGAATTTCCAAAATATTATAGACATTGTGCCTAATAATAAAATAACCATATCTAGGAAAAAGAAAAATTCTTTTAAAAATAGAAACTGATATAAACATATAAGATTATGTATATATGTAACCTGACAGTTATCAGGTAAAAAGACAGAGCGTAAAGGTATAAATAAGAAATTGCAATCTGCCTGCCTTTAGGCTCATCTTTTTGCCTATAGATTATCAGTTAAACTTCACTATAATAATAGAGAAATCGTGCAGACATACACACACACACACACACACACACATACAACTAAATGTTCACAAACTGCAGGTGAGACTCTATTTAAAGTGATGAAATACCCTGATTTGAACTATCAAAAGACTAAAGCTAATGTCTCCTTGAGGAATTAATGTCTATTTGACTAGAGTTGGTATGTAAACACCTTAGTTCTTTTGGCCCTTGGCCAGAATAACTCACAGTGGCCAAGTGTTTCATATCATACCCTATATTGACTTCCATCCCTTCTTGTGTTCTTTTATATAGTCAAGAAATTTTTAGTATTCTTCCCCACTAAACTACTTGAGCGTAAAGCCTTTTTTCAGGGTCTGATATTGGAGAATCCAAACTGAGACATGTAATGAGAACAGTTCTCATACTTATGAAATTATGTTAACATCATTAATTCTCTAGGTGTTCACAAATTGCATTTTTTCTAATTTTCATTGTACTCAATTTTTTTTTTTTTTTTTTTTTTTGCGGTACGCGGGCCTCTCACTGTTGTGGCCTCTCCCACTGCGGAGCACAGGCTCCGGATGCGCAGGCTCAGCAGCCATGGCTCACGGGCCCAGCTGCTCCGCGGCATGTGGGATCTTCCCGGACCGGGACACGAACCCGTATCCCCTGCATCGGCAGGCGAACTCTCAACCACTGCACCACCAGGAAAGCCCCATTGTACTCAATTTTTTAACTGCAAAAATAATACATGTATATTTTAAGGTAAAAATATTTAAAAAGATAATGATCTAATTTCCATTCCTATTTCTAATTTACCGAGATAACCCATTTCTCCATGGGGTAGTGTATAACCTTCCACAACATATTCAACACATAAAAATATGCATAATCTAATCAAGAATTTCTTTTTTTTCCAGATTCATTGAGATACTATTGACACATTACACATGTAAGTTTAAGGTATACAACATGATGATTTGATACACATATATATTGTAAACTCTTTACCATAGTACAGTTGGTTAGCACATTCATCACCTCACATAGTTACCATTTTTGTGTGTGTGGTAAGTAGTTTTAAGATTTACTCTCTTAATTTTCAAGTATGTAATACAGTACTGTTAACTATAGTCACCCTGCTGTACATTAAATCCCCAGAAATGATTCATCTTACAGCTGGAAGTTTATATTCTTTGGCCAACAACTCCACATTTCCCCCACCCAGAGCCCCTGGCAACCAGAATTCTAATCTCTATTTCTAGAGTTCATCTTTTTTAGATTCCACATTAAAGTAAAAACATACAGTATTTGTCTCCTCTGACATTTTGCTTAGCATAATGCCCTCAAGGTCCATCCATGTTGTCACAAAAGGCAGGATTTCCTTCTTTTATATGGCTAAAATATATTCCATTATATATATATATATATATATATATATATATATAATTTTCTTTATCCATTAATCCATCAAAAAACACTGAGTTTATTTCAATATCTTGGCTATTGGGAATAATGTGCAGTAAACGTGTGGGTATAGATGTCTCTTCAAGACAGTGATTTCATTTCTTTCAGATATATACCCAGAAATGGGACTGTTGAATCATACAGTAGTTTCATTTTTCATTTTTTGAGGAACCTCTATACTGTTTTCCATAGTGGCTGCACCAATTTACTTTCCCACCAACAGTGCACAAAGCTTCCCTTTACTCCACATCCTCACCAGCACCTGTTATTTCTTCTCTTTTTGATAACAATCATTTTAAGAGTTGTGAGGTGGTATCTCATTGTGATTTTGATTTGCATCTCCCTGATGATTAGTTATGCTGAGATCTTTTCATATATCAGTTGGCCATCTATATGTCTTTTTTGGAAAAATGTCTACTCAAGTCATTTTCTTACTTTTTAAATTGGATTGTTTATCTCTTTGCTATTGAGTTGTATGACTTCCTTTTATATTTTGGATATTAACTCCTTATCAAAAGATGATTTCAAAATATTTTATCCCATTTGGTAGGTTACCTTTTCATTTGGTGATTGCTTCTTTTGCTGTGCAGAAGCTTTTGGTTTGATGCAGTCCCACTTGTTTATGTTTGCTTACTTACTAGTACTTGTGGTGTCATATAAAAAAAATCGTTGCTAAGACCAATATCAAGGAGTTTTTAACCTATGTTTTCTTCTATTAGTTTTATATTTTGCGTTCTTATATTTATGCCTTTAATCCATTTTGATTTAATACTTGTGAGTTGTGTAATATAGAGGTCCAATTTCACTCTTCTGCATGTAGCTGTCCAGTATTCCCAACATCATTAATTGAAGAAACTATCATTTCCCCATTGAGTATCTTGATTCCTTTATCAAATACTAGTTGACCACATATATGTGGGTCTATTTTTGGGCTCTTGATTCTATTCCGTTGGTCTGTGTTTGTTTTTATATCAGTGCCATACAGATTTGATTATTCTAACTATGTAGTATGGTTTGAAATCAGGAAGTGTGATGCCTCCAGCTTTGTTATTCTTTCTCAAGATTGCTTTGGCTATTCAGGTTTTTTGGTTGGTTTGTTGGTTGGTTGTTTTTCTTTCCTTTGGTTCTGTACAAATTTTAGGTGTGTTTTCTATTTCTATAAAAAATGGCATTGGAATTTTCATAGGGATTGCATTGAATCTATAGATGGCTTTGGGTAGTTTGGACATTTTAACAATACTGTATTAATTCTTTCAGTCCATGAACAAGGAATATCTTTCCATTTATTTGTATCTTCCTCATATCTTTCATAAAGTCTTACAGTTTCCAGTGTACAAATCTTTTACCTCTTTGGTTAAGTTTATTCCTAAGTATTTTATTGTTTTTGATGATATCGTGAATGAAGTTGTTTTCTTTATTTCTCTTTCAGATAT
This sequence comes from Mesoplodon densirostris, assembly GCF_025265405.1. Taxonomy (NCBI): domain Eukaryota; kingdom Metazoa; phylum Chordata; class Mammalia; order Artiodactyla; family Ziphiidae; genus Mesoplodon; species Mesoplodon densirostris. The sequence continues at coordinate 44,239,233 of NC_082674.1, forward strand.
TTCATTGTTAGTTTATAGAAACACAAGTGATTTTGGTATGTTGACTTTGTATCCTACAACTTTACTGAACTCTGATTAGACCTAACAATTTTGGGGTGAAGTCTTTAGGATTTTCCATACATAAAATAAGGTCATCTGCAAAGAGAGACAATTTTTAGTTTTCTTTTCCCAATTCAGATGCACTTTATTTATTTTTCCTGCCTGATTGCTCTGGCTAGGACTTCCAGTACTATGTTGTTGATTAGGAGTGGTAAGTGTGGGCATCCTTGTCTTGTTTCCAACTTTAGCAGCAAAGTTTTTAAACTTTCACCCATTGAGTATATGTTAGCTGTGGGTTTTTCACATATAACCTTTATTGTGTTGGGATATGTTTCTTCTAAATCCAATTTGTTGGGCTTTTATCATGAACTGATGCTGAATTTTGTCAAATGCTTTTCCTGCATCTATTAAAGTGATCATGATTTTTATCTTTCATTCTATATATTAATGTGGTGTATCACATTACTGAATTGTGTATGTTGAAGCAACCTTTCTTCCTAAAGATAAATCCAACTTGAGTGTATTACCCTTTTAAATGTGCTGTTGAATTTTTTTGCTAATAATTTGTTGAGAATTTTTGCATCTATATTCATCAAGAATATTGGACTGTATGGTTTTCTTTTCCTGTGCTATCCTTATCCAGCTTTGGAATCAGGGTAATACTGGTCTCATAAAATGAGTTTGGAAATGTTATCTCCTCTTTAAATTTTTGGAAGACTTTGAGAAGGATTGCTGTTAATTCTTTTTATTTTTAAATGTTTGGTAGAATTCACTGTGAAACCATCTGGTCCTGGGCTTTTCTTTGTTGGGAGAATTTTGAACACTGAATCAGCATGTGCTGGAGTAAGCCAGGAATCTGGGTTTATGGGAGCCACCTAGGGCCACAGGAGCAGGCCTGATGCTAGGGTGATCCAGCTCTGGGGTCTATGGTGAAGCTGGCTGCTGGTACAATCTTCTTCCATGTGGAGGGCATATCTTTCTGTGCTAGTCTGCCTGGGCTTGGGGAGGGGTGATGAAGATAATGTGACATGATTTTTCCTACCCTCCTCAATACATCTTTTCTTATTTCTATGTTTCACCCAGGTGCAATTCCCTCACCTGGAATTCCCTCACCTGGAATCCTTGGCTCTTGTGAAGGTATTTTCATACATGTAGCTGTTCAAATTGATGTTTCCAGGGAGACAGTAATCACTAGAAATCCCTTTGCCACCATTCTGGTCTTTTTCTCTTTTTATGCTAGCTTTATTCTTTCCATTCCTTCATTAATACATAAAAATCACAGTCTCACATTGAATTTTAATTCACAGCTTATTTTTTCACTGTTACTGAGGTTATAGCAATTCTTCCTCTGTGAATTATCAGTTTATGTACCTAATCTATTATCTATTGAGTTTTATAATTTTTATACTATTCTTTAGAGATTCTTCTGTATTATTCATATCAATGTGTTAGAAGAATATCTGTCTTATATAATATTGAAATTGACTATATATTTGTTGTGATCAAACTAGTATGGTATTGAAAAGAGTACAAGTAGAGAGTTCATAAAGAATATATGCATGTATATATGTGTACATAAATGTATAGATAGATATAAATACATAGGAGAAGTTGATATATGATAAAAGTGATATTTCAACTCCAAGAGGAAAGATGGTTTATTTAACATGTCACTGATATAATGAATAGTATCTGATAAAATTAATTTAAACCCTTGCCTCACATCACAGAAATGGATATCAGGTCAAGAAAAAAAAAAAGGAGAAAAGAAATAGGAAAAGAAAAGTAAAAAATCAATTCTCTAGCTCAGATCTCTTATCTGAAAAATAAGGATATATAAACTCTCTCACAGTGAAGCTGTGACACACAGGATATGAAAGTTCTTATCAGAAGAACAGTATAAAGTCACCTGTAAATGCAAAACAGAAATATTAGTATATTTTAACCAGTGAGTTGCTGCACTTTAGGGAGTGCTTTGTGGCTAGAACATACTATTCACGGGTGAGGTTTAGGGCACTAAGTGAGGACTAAACGCTTTTCTCAAAAGAGGAGAATTTACAACAAAGGAGAGAAAAAGTTACTATACCTCTGTGATCATAATGCAGATCATTTGCATAAAAGGAATCTGAATGAGAACTTTCTCCAGCAGATTGTAAGATATAAGTAAAGCAGAGAAAATTTGCTTTCTTCTCATTAAATCAAAAAGAAATGATTCATCTCCATGAATGAAAATGAAAGCTTTCCAAATGGTGTGGTCATAACATGGTAATTAAATGCCTGAGTGCCAGCCAGATTCCTTCATTTTTCTAAATTATAATAATTACAATTGACTGTTACTGATAATTACAGCGATCAGAGTGTCAAATTCCAATTTTTCATTCTCTTCTCTGTATTAAATGTATAACTTCCTTCCAGTAAAATCTATCAAGTTTTCTTTTTCCTTACCCAAATCCTTTCTACCCTTTTACCACACACCCACAGAAAATAGTTCTCTCTTCACCCTCTCCTTTATGTTTACTCACCTCATAATAATGGTTTCTTTTTTTTTTTCTTTTGTGAATTTCTCCCAGGGGTTAATCAGGAAGTGTCTAGCTATATAAGCATTATATCAAGGTAAAATTAAAAGATTAACTATGTAAATTATTGTTTCAAAAAGGGTTCTATGTATTCTGAATGCCTAAATCACTTCATACCCACTTATTATCCCTGTAATTAAAATAGAAGCTAGTAATCAAAGGTCCTAACCAATTCCTTGAGGAAAGCATACAAGTTAAAAAGGGAATGATTAACTAATCCTTCCAACTTTACACTAATACCATGTTTCTCAGCCCTTATAAATGTATCAATTTCCTAACTGGCATAAATTGTGGTTTCTGTTGTGGGACTTTAGAAGGATTTCCTACAAATCATATTTTAAATATTTCTTTCCTTTTGAATTAACTCATTCCATTCTCCAGGTGTCTTCCTTGAAAACATAAATGCCCCTGAGTAAGTCAAACAGCCCTTAATCACTCACAGCCCAAGTTTATCAACTTGCAACTTTTTAGGACTACTAACTCAGTATAAGTGTTAGGGAATTCTGAGGGCCATGTTGGCAATATGAGTCAAAATTTCAATGCATAGAAATTTTGGCCCTGCAGTAATATGTATAAAAAGACATAAATAAACATATATTTACTGTATTATGATTTATTTCAGTAAAAATATTATATTAAAAACTTGCATGCCCATCAATAGATAGCTAACCATTTAAATTATGGTACAAATATACAATAGAAAAATGTTTAGATACCTTGATTATACATACACACATGTATATAATATACTTTTGACATGAGAAGTTGCCCAAGATATGTGATTCCATCTACATAAAATTTAATGCATGTATGTATGGGTGTGAACATAGAGCAAAGACAGAAAGAATCATAACCAATGTCAGCAGCTATTTTATCTGAGTGGCAGGACCTCATGTAACTTTAATCTTTTATAAATTTTATAGAATGTTATATACTTTTATATCCTTATAAAGGTGAAGCATGGATTAGAATCATGCTATAAAGGATCCTCTGAGTATCTCCAAATGGATTTTATTAATTGCTTCTATCTATTGTTTATAGATATATATCTATTGTTGATTTCCTGTATTGATTTAATCATGTCCCGATAAAAATCCAAAACATTCATAGTGGCAAAAACAAAACAAAAGCCTATTAGATTTGTGATCTCTACCGAAAACGTTCCAATATATGTATCCAGTGATATAAGGACATATTTAACTGGAACATTTATTCACAGATTTGAATTATGCAGGCTTTGCCTCTTACTCAAATATTATTGTCCTTATCAGACCCAATTCTCTGGGGAAAAAAATGGAAGGGGGGCTTCCCTGGTGGCGCAGTGGTTGAGAGTCCGCCTGCCGATGCAGGGGACACAGGTTCGTACCCTGGTCCAGGAAGATCCCACATGCTGCGGAGCGGCTAGGCCTGTGAGCCATGGCCGCTGAGCCTGCGCGTCCGGAGACTGCTCCGCAATGGGAGAGGCCACAACAGTGAGAGGCCCAAAGGAAGAGACCTTGTATTAGAACTGGAAAGTTACTCCCTTTAGATAAGTAGAGGTTTAAGCGACCCTCCCCGAGCAGACAGTCTGTGGAAATTTACTGCTTATTCAAGATCATGGCAACAAGCTGATGACACGAAGTAGACAGCTTCCTCACAAAACCACCGGAAAACATGAATTCTCCTGTATGTTACACAGTCCTTTGCATACTCTGGTTTATTATTCTTGTCTTCACACTTTTCCTCTTTAAGATCTGACCCTTCCAATTTAGCCTTTAGTGGTCCCTTTCTGAAGTCTAGGCTTTACTAGAGACACTCATCTCCACACCCATGGTTTTTTATCTGGGTCCCCAACCCCACCAGGGACATTTGGCAAAGTCTAGAGCCCATTTTTAGTTGCTATGACTGGGGGGAAGGTGGTGCCACTGGCATCTATTAGGTAGAGGCCAGAAACACTGTTAAATATCCTACCATACACAGAACAGCCTCCCCACCACAAATACATGCAACAAAGAATTATCTGATACAAAATATCAGTAATGCTGAAGTTGAGAAACCCTTCTCTTGATAGAAGCAACTTTGGTTGAATGAGAAAGAGAACAGGGTCTGAAAACAAAGAGAGGTTCCCACACTCCTAGGAAATGACTCACTGTCCCACAGCTATGTTAACAATTAGCCACCAGAACTGGTTTTAAAACTATTCATCAGTTACTGAAAAGCTGTCTCTGTGAACACTTTTACAAGCCAGTCAGTGAGAGCTTTTTGGTTTTGGATGTCAGACAATCAGGAATGAACTCATTCCAATAAACACACTATTCAAGGCCAACCAATCAACAGTTACCACACATATACAGATGTGGTCAAACCATTTGAATCTCTGAAAAGCTACGTATCCCCAAACTCCATGCTTCTCAAAACCCTGTATAAAATTAACAAGGTTCTCTCATTGGGTAGACTGTACCTGACAAACACAATTCTGCCTTACTCTAATAAGCAGTAAATTTATCTTTGTCTTTATATTCCAGACAGTGACAAACCCAGATTTGTCAAAGGATTATGAGAACACCTCTCAATATCTAAAATAAAAAGGCAAATTAATAATCTTTATAATAAGGGAGAGCTATGCTGATCAGGAAAAGCAGACTGCTGATTTTATATAGTGGTTTGGGGAAGAAAGATCTTCCAATAGGAGGTTGTTACTCTGACACAGAAAAACCAAAAACAGACAAGAAATAAAGGCCACTAAGACTGGTGAATAGTATATGCTTACAAATAATGTCTTGTGTTCCCAAACCAAGCAGAGGCTTGGAAGGGACCATATGATCAATAATCTTATGGTGTTTATGCTGGAATGCAGAGTAAACAAAGGAAACTTCTTTCACAAATTGACAACAAAGGGAGGATTTTCATGAAAGACTTTTAGGTCACCCAGGGTAAAGTTTGACCAACTAACTTTTCATGAATTCGTCACCAGTCTAACAAACCATTAGTCCTCAGAGCTGGCGTGCTTAAGAATTGAGACTTACTTGGCTTATTCCTCCACTTATTCCCTATGAAAGATTCTCTTATACATTATAAAACCCAGGAAACAGCAAAAATGTATAAAAACAGATTGTACATATACACAAACAAAAGCAAAATAAGCAGCAGGAGAATAAACAGGTTAATGGCAAAACAAAAAACAAAAAAACGAAGGACATACTTTCAAACCTAAAGTTCTAATGACCTTATATAAAAAACTATCTAAGTATTTACCATGTAAAGTAGTATATTTGTATAAATAAACTTAGATAAAGACTGGGCTTAATTATACAAAGACTATGGTCTAATGACTTTATGCAAAGCCTTATTTGGTTACAAATTCGAGGTTAACAAAGTAAATTCAGCAACAAGAGCTTAAAGAAACTAGTCAGAACTCAGACTGCCACTGAGACTGACTCAGCCCAAAATACATAGTTTGGACCAGGGCCCCCCTGAGAACACCTGCTGCTCTGAGCATCCTCTGTAGTCCTGCTAAGCCTAAAGTCTTCAAAACAATCTCAGTAGAACCTTGTTGATCCTGGTACAGTTTTCACAAAACTGTGGTTGTCAATATTTAAGGAAGAGATGTTGCCGCTATCTGTTCCTACACCAGGAGGATGAAATATTTCACTTTATTTTAAGAGCTTTGACACTCAACTTAGAGTTTCTAGGAAATGGATTTCGTCCTTTCTGGTCACTTTGCTATAGTTATTCAAAGACGATATCATGGGGCTTCCCAGATTTCATAGCACATTTCTTGGGAAGCATTTGATCGCTTAATTCATACATTTATTCAAAAACTTCTATTTTTGACATAGTACCAGACATAGTTTTGGATGTTGGATAGTCATCAATGTTTGTTCATCTATGGGTCACCATTTGTCTGTGATTGAATACTATACTTAGAAAGTCCTAAAATTAATTCTTTTTAAAAAATTAATTCTTAATATCAACATCATCTTTAATTTGGTATCAATTAAGCCTCAAAAATAACACAAGCAAGCTTTTCTTATTTATATAATATTAGAAAAGACTGGTACTATGATTTTTTGATGAAACATATATATGCTAGGAAAAAAGTCATTTGATGCTTTTGGAAATTTTTGCCATTTAAATGACCCAATGGAGCAGAAGGGAAAAAAACTAACACCTTAATAAGGTCATTTTCTTTCATAATGGCACAGGCATCCACCCAGTTATTTAAGCCAAAAATTTAGATGGTCGTCCTTGATTTCCTCATTCTCTTCCAATCCATCAGTCAGTCCATCCTACCTGACTGCTCTACCCGCAAAATGTACATCTGTCCCCTCGTTTCCACTGCTACAGCTAGTTCACTAATCCTTATCCAGATTATTGTCATAGCCTACCACATCCTCTCAGCTATTCTACTCTTGTCTTTCTATAATCTACTTCCCAAAGAGAAGCCAAAAAGATCACTTTAAAATATATAATAGATCATATAATACCACAGTTTAACACCCTCCATGACTACCCATCGTGTTTAGAACACAATCCACACTACCTACCAAAGTCTATCATGGCTGTTCCTAATTTGCTGACATTATTTTCTACCTTTTTTATCCTCATTCAATATAACCCTGCTCCACTGGCTTTCTTTCTTTTCCTAGGAAACACCAAGAACTTGCTTGTCTCATGGTTTTTGCACCTATCATTCCACCTGCTGAACCTGGTTCTTCCTCACCTTAGATGGAACCCACAGTGTGTCAAGTTGTACAGTAACCATTAGCTAATTCAGAGAGGCCTTTCCTGGACACCCATAGTCCTTTCATGTTGTTCAGCTTCATATGCCACGCATATATGTTTCATAGCACACTTGCCAAAATATGACACAACCTTCTCCAATGGTTTGTTTATTTTGCTTTTTTAGAATATAAGCCCTAAAAATGTTTGTCTGTCTTGTTCACTTACATAACCTCAGTACCTACAACAATGCCTGGAAGACAGTAAGTGAATACTGCATTGAGTGAATACACTTATGATTCATCGACTCATGAAATCATGCATATGGATGGGGACAGGTTAAGGGGAGTTGAGAAAACACCTTAGAGATCTGAACTGAGGATTCCCAAAGAAATAATGGCTGGATCCCCATTTCTGTCCTTTATTACAGTTCTTTTTTGGTCAGTTCTCTCAAAAATGATATTTAGGTTTGGCTCACCAGAAATTACTTAAAATTTTCTCCTTTAAGAGTCATACCAGTTTCTAGACCATTATTTTCCAGTGGTGAAAGAGCTTGGCACATGCCCCATATGTGCATCTTTTTCAGGGTGTCTGGTAAAATTCTGAAATAAAAATAATTTTCAATTTCTATTGAAAGTAGTTTAAATCAGGAAGCATTTGAAAACCAGCATGTCCTCTAAGTCCTGGAATGCTAGAGGTAGAGAACACCAAAATCTTGAAAACTCTTGGGATTTGGTTCCAGTCGGTCATTTATCTCTCCGGATACACTGTTATCCTTTGTTTTTTGCATGAATGAAAAGATCTTTTTTTTTTTTTGCAATTATATCACTCACCTATCCAATGTTTATATAATATTTTCTACCCATTCTGTCTTCACTAAATGGACTTTTATCTTTAATTTATGTAGAGGTATGTGAAATGTGAAGAGCAGCACAGCAGTAAAAAGAGATTGAACTTGAAACTAGACAATCATTGGTTCAAATTCTGACTCTACCATTCACTAGCTGTTAGAACTTGGAAAAATTTCATAACCTCACTAAGCCTCTTTTCTCATCAGTAATACATATACTATCTCACAGTATTATTATGAGTAATAAATTTACAAACAATGTGTTCAGCATAGTGCCTAACACATAGTGGAAACAACATAGGTGTAATTTGCCTCCTATAGCTTCTCTTGTCTACCCTTAATGGCAAGTCACCTTAAATGCTTTGGGAATATTGGAAGGGCATATATAGATTTTAAAAATCAAAAGCATAACCTCCTAAATATAAAATATAAATGTAGAAAAATAATATACTTATCCTAGCACCTCTGAAATGTCAAGTGTTGTAAATAAACTGAGAGAGATCATTAACTTAAGAGATTGTAGATTGAAAGTATACTTTCTTCAATGTTTAAGAAGGGTTTAGAAAAACTGCCACAGTTAGGAAGAGAAATCAGGTGGGTCAGGCGTAACACCCACCAGAGAAGCCAGCCCTCTCCTTTGTGGTTCAGCTCTAAGAGAAGGATTCAGAACAGAGGGCCAGGTCTTTAACTTCCATTTTGGAAGAGTTTAAAACTCACAGAAAAGGTAATAAATAGTTCACAGAGCATCTCTGTACTGTACCCTTTACCATTACTTTAATTTTATTTTTTCCAAACTTATTTTCTCTCTCTACCTCTCTCCCTTCCGTTTTCCCTGTCTACATACATTTTTTTTTTTCTGAAACATTTGAGAGTAAGTTGCTGGCATCTTACCCATTTACTTCTAAATACTTTAGCGTAAATTTCCTAAAAACAGGACATCTCTAACACAAACATAATATAATTATCAAAGTCAGAAAATTCACATTGATACAATACAGCATCTAATCTGCAGGTATTATTCTAAATTCACCAGTTGTCCCAATAATACCCTTTATAAGCAAGAAATAATCCTGGACCACTCAGTTGTATCTTTTTAGTCTTCTTTAATGTACAAAATTTCCTCACCCTTTCTTGATCTTTCATGCTATTGGTAGTCTCAATGGGTGGAGGGCAATTATTCTTTGAAGAATGTCCCTCAGTTTGGGCTTGTCTGGTGGTTCCTTATAATTGAAATGATGACCTGTGTATTCTGTGTATTCTACTCAAGGGCCATTGTCTTCTCTGAATCTCCTAGCTCTGTTTAAAACCAGAGTACCCCTCTGTACTCTTTTGCACTTAGGGTCAATACCATAATATTAGACCTAAATCTTTTCTAATTAAAATAACTTTATCTGAGAAGAGGTGGTGTCTTCTGTACCTGTCATCACATAGCCCTCTATCTATATAGAAAGAAGACAGTCAATTAGACTTCGTGTTAGAAAAAAAAATATGAAATCTATATTATTTCAGAAGCTTCTTTTACCCAGTGAAAACTGAGTGACAGTCTCCACTTTATCACTCAAATGGATCCTCTGAAGGCTCTGTTAATTTCTAAGCTCATCAGTGGAGGAAGGTAAACAGACTCTTTAAATGCATCTTATGCTGGTCTTGATTGACTTAGAAGATTTCAAGGACAAAATGACCCTGGAGTTGGACCTGAATTTATGACAGAGATGAGGAGAAAATGAATTAAATTGGATATCCATAGAGGTAGGAGAAGAAATTAGTAACTTACTCATGTTTTCTTTCATAGAAATTAGTAATGTTTTCTTTCTTTTGCTTAAAGCAAAACATTTAGTGTTAAGTTCTAGTCTAGTGTGTGTGTGTGTGTGTGTGTATGTCTTTTACCAAGCTAGAATACACGGCCTTGATCACAATTCAGCACCCAAAGTGGCCTGAGACCTGGAAACTGACTGTGTTACTCTAGTGTTTGAGACTTCAGATGTGATGCTATTGTTTTCGCCTCCATTTGCTGGGCTCCCTATGGCTTCTGAAGTGTGCTCATGTAGAAACCTGCTTTCCAGGAAGCCCTTCCATTAGGGAGCAGTTAGGATCAGCTGTTCTCCATTCACAGCAGTTTGAGACCCACTAGAGTCCATGTAGACTAAGAGTTTAGAGATTTGATGACTTTAATGTGCCCAACATTTTGCAATGAGAGTTGAAAACAAGGCTATTATAAGGATCCCCTTGTGCACTAAAAGTTTAAGGAATAGAGAAAATACATAGAACCTACACCATCTTTACAAACAAAACAGCTGTATTTTTAAAAAATATATGAAGAAACTGGAAAATAGCAGAATCCCAGCTGAGGCAATCATTGCATTTTATGGATATTCAGTCTAAAGCATTTAAATTTTACAATTAAAAAGACACTGGGAAGAAGGTAATGTTCCATTCTGGTACTTTAAACCTGTTGTTCACGTTTCACTGAGTGAGTTCTCAAAATTTTCAACTGTTCCTGCTTAAAACAAGAGGTGCAAATATTGGAGAGCTGGAACACGATTATGAATCAAGACAAACACTCAAATTGCTTTAAAGAAACAGAATTCTCAAAAGTTCCGTGGACTGAGATGGGAAAATAATTATTTTAAGCAGCGAGTCTCATGAAACATAGGACAATTTTTGAGAAAATAGTCTCTCCAAAATGGAAACACAGAGACACTATTCTGTAAAAGATTAATTCAAAATAAAAGCAGAATAATGCGTACTTCTATTTCTTTGGATTACATTCTTTTCATTAGCCCCACCAATCCAGAAAAAATATTACATTAAAAATATTATCTTATATATAGGTTATTGAGCACAGGCAGAGAATATTTTTTAATCAGAATAATAAATTTACAAAGGAAGCAAAATGGAAATGAAATCCAATCTCTTCATTACAACAACACTTTTCCTTTCCAATATATCCAGTATGTCATTAATACCACATTGTAACTGTTAGGCATATGGCCTCGAGGTAGACAATGTATAAATAAGTTAAACTGACATGATACCTATTTGCTGGAAAACTATAAAAGAAAATAAACAAGTATGTCAAACTCTGTTTTCTATTTATATTCTGTCCTGGTCTGCTTCCACAATCTCTGCCTACCATATGTAGCTATCAAACTAAATGAAAGCAAATATTGAAAAAAAAAAGTAATAAAATTTTTATGGCAGAGATAATATTAGCTCAATGTGTTAACTTCAGCTGTATATACTAATACTGGACAAATATGGAAAAAGGTATTGGCTTAAACCTTTTGATTACTTTGACGAGTGAGGAGTGAGTTACAAAAGTCATTTATGTAAATAATATTTAAGGACTCTCACATGCCATGTACTGCAATAGAGGCTGGGGTTATGGCAGTGAACCAGATGGTCAAGGCTCTCCCTTATCACTTATCTCAAATATAGTAATAAAAACTAAAAGAAAAATAAACCAGGATAATATGAGAGGAATGAGTAGTGGGAAGGAATAGGAAGTTGTGAATCATCAGGGAAAACATTTTTGAGGAGCTAAAACCTAGTTTAAGCTAAAACCTAATTGATAAGAGGCTCCAGCCATGAAATGATCTGAGAGCAGAGCATTCTTGGTGAAGAGAACAGTAGGTTCAAAGGCTTGGCTGGATGGCGGAAAAGAAAGGAGAGTGCTATTGTTTAAAGCAGTGAACACAGACCCCTAAACTCACCAGTACATGCCTCGGCCAAATCAGTCAGAACAGTCCAGTTAGGTGTGTGTAGACACAACTCACTGTGAAGCTTCCTCCCCATTGAGTACAAAATGGGTATAGGACAGGAAACTTGGACCAGAAAAGTCTTACTTGATAGCCATGATCCTTTTTGTAAAAACCTGCCTAGTTCCTCTTTAGGGGGTTCATGGGCTGTCTCTGAATCTTAACTCTTAAAATAGTGTCTTTGTAAAAAAGTCTGCAGAGATGAATATCAACACTTGGCGTGCCATCTGCATAGAGCTAATTATATACACTTTGTTATTTGTCACTATAAGATATTTCAGAATGAAATGTGCGAACCATCTGCCGACGACGTTATTCACATTTCTTGGATCATCAACAAGAAACCTTATACTTCTTTTCCCCCCAGGGAATACAAATTGTAATGTGCACAAGGTGGATAGATGGGGAAAAGATTCTAAAAATGGCTTTTTTAGCACGTACCAGAAAAATAGGAGGTATTTTCAGAATGTCCTAGAATCATGTGTATTCATTACCTTGCCATGTGTCCTTGATACAGCGTTATACAAACCAAACCTAACCCCCACCCCCAGTGCCAGACAGGCACCAGTGCTTTTGGCATTATTTACGTGATTGTTGGGTAAGGAAGAAGAATCCATGAACGTAAAATAAATTGCAGTTTGCCATTTGATAATGTAAATATGTGGTTGCATGATCCCCAAATTCTCCAAATCACACTTTATGCACAAAGGCAAAACCAGCTTTTGTGTTTTGAAAAGCAAGTGCGCAATTATTCCTACAAAGAAAAAGAGTCATTTGCAGTGATTTTGGAGGGGTGAGATGATTGAGCAATTATAGGCATATATGCTAATTTTGTTTTACCCTATGACCATCTTCTGTTTGTAAAATGGATGGGTCTCTCTCTCTCTTTGATAAGGGAAAGAAGCTGCAAAAACAAAGATAAGGAAGTTGGACAATTTATGCCATTGCCAGTGGACATCAACCTGGCACCATTTGTTCAAGCATTTCTCACTGAGTACTTGTCATGGCCCAGCATTTAATAAAACACCCAGGCAAAGTTTAATACTTACTGACAATGAGTTTTCCAAATACCCCCACAGAAAGCCAGGGATTCAGTATTGCTGCAATGCACATAATTTTCAATTCTACTTTCTAACAGTCCATTTGGAAAGAAACTGAGAGGTGAAGGTGGAAGACTAAAACAACCTACACTTTGATTTGGAAATTCAACTCACTTCCTTGCTACCTGAGCTTTCCTCGAAGGCAAAAGGGCTGTGTATTCACTATGATATAAAATTAGAACATGGATGATACTAGAAGGCAGAAAAGTGACAGAAATACAGTTCTTCACTACTTAAGCTACTTTCACTACTTGAGCTATGAAAACTTTCCAGGATTAGAACTATAATTAATACTATAAACAGTCAAATTTCTATTTTCAAAATTAAAATTTTATAAATAAATTTGGCTTAAGTGTATACATCTAAGTTTTTATACATAAACACATATACACATGTACACATACACACACACACTAACATTGATCTTTAACCATATATTTATATCTATATTTTAAGGAACAAATGAAGACTCTCTAATTGTAGAAAACTATTTTAAATAATTCAAAATCATCACAATGTCAATTACCTTGGAAAATTATCCCACTGAAACTACTTCGGAGATATTTGAGTGTACATAATTTTACTCAAATAATTTGATAGGGCTCCTGGTAAACCATTAGAATAGAAACAGCTGGTTAAAATGAACACAGTCAAGTATTAGCAACAGACTATTATAATATCCTGGATAAGATGGAAAAATATAACTGGATACTAATTAATTCTAGATTACATTAAAATTAGCAAATGTCTTGGTCTAAAATGGTATAGACACATGAATCAATGTCACTTGGAAAAAAGGCTCACAGCATATACCATTATATTCCATCCTTGACCATTCTGCTTATCAACTCCATGAACACTTTGGATGAGGAAAGTGATATGCTTGTTATTTGCTTATTAAGAGAAACAGAGAACCTCCATACTGTTCTCCACAGTGGCTGTATCAGTTTACATTCCCACCAACAGTGCAAGAGGGTTCCCTTTTCTCCACACCCTCTCCAGCATTTATTGTTTGTAGATTTTTTGATGATGGACATTCTGTGAGGTAATATCTCATTGTAGTTTTGATTTGCATTTCTCTAATAATTAGTGATGTTGAGCATCGTTTCATGTGCCTTTTGGCCATCTGTATGTCTTCTTTGGAGAAATGTCCATTTAGGTCTTCCTTCCATTTTTGGATTGGGTTGTTTGTTTTTTCTGATATTGAGCTGCATGAACTGCTTGTATATTTTGAGATTAATCCTTTGTCCACTGATTCATTTGCAAATATTTTCTCCCATTCTAAGGGTTGTCTTTTCATCTTGTTTATGATTTCCTTTGCTGTGGAAAACCTTTTAAGTTTCATTAGGTCCCATTTGTTTATTTTTGTTTTTAGTTCCACTACTCTAGAAGGTGGGCCAAAAAAGATCTTGCTGTGACAATGTCAAAGAGTGTTCTTCCTATGTTAATAGAATTATCATATGACCCAGCAATCCCACTACTGGGCATATACCCTGAGAAAATCATAATTCAAAAAGACACATGCACCCCAATGTTCATTGCAGCACTATTTACAACAGCCAGGTCACAGAAGCAACCTAAATGCCCATTGACAGACAAATGGATAAAGAAGTGGCTCATATATACAATGGAGTATTACTCATCCATAAAAAGGAGCAAAACAGAGTCATTTGTAGAGATGTCATTGGACGTAGAGACTGTCATACAGAGTGAAATAAGTCAGAAAGAGAAAAACAGATACCGTATATTAACACATATATGTGGCATCTAGAAAAATGGTACAGATGAACCAGTTTGCAAGGCAGAAATAAAGACACAGATGTAGAAGACAAACATATGGACACCAAGGTGGGAAAGTGTGTGGGGAGGTGGGATGAGTTGGGAGATTGGGGTTGACATATATACACTAATATGTATAAAATAGATAAGCAGTGAGAATCTGCTGTATAGCACAGGGAACTCCACTTCACTGTACAGTAGAAACTAACACAACATTGTAAAACAACTATACCCCCAATAAAATAAAAAAAAATTTTTTTAAGAGAAACAGAGAAAAGGCCAACACAAAAATTTAGTTACGGTTAAAAATGATAGAATGAAACAATGGGCCAAGTTTATCAAAAAAGAAAATGAATACAGTAAAATGTAGTCTGGATTTATTAAAAGTACATTTTATCAAAGCTGTGCAAGCACAAGCACAGGATAGTCTGAATCTTTGCTGTGCCATTTACTCACTCTATACACAGGAGCAAGTTGCTTAACCTCTCTGTGTTTCAGTTTCTTCACCTGTAAAGTTGATTTAATAAAGAGAGTATGATCTTTTATGAATGCTGTAGGATTAAGTGAGTCTAAGGTTTGTTCAGGCACAGAGTCAAATCACAATGAATGTTAAGGGGGGGGTATTTTGTGAAAAAAGGGGGGGGGATTTTTTTTTTTGCTTACGTCTAAATTTGAATCAACAGTGTAATGAGATTGCCAAAATACACCGACCTGGGGCTTCATTAAAAGAAGGAAAATATAGGGCTTCCCTGGTGGCGCAGTGGTTGAGAGTCCGCCTGCCGATGCAGGGGACATGGGTTCGTGCCCCGGTCCGGGAAGATCCCACATGCTACGGAGTGGCTGGGCCTGTGAGCCATGGCCACTGAGCCTGTGCGTCTGGAGCCTGTGCTCCGCAACACGAGAGGCCACAACAGTGAGAGGCCCGCGTACCGCAAAAAAAAAAAAAAAAAAAAAAAAAACTTACACAATGTTATACGTTAATTATATCTCAGTAAGCTAAGGAAAAAAATAGTCTCCTCATGAAGTAGTGAATTTCATCTCCCCAAAAGTTCAGAAAGGGGCTGGATAGCCTATGACTACATGACAGCTAGATTTGGATGATCTGGAAAGGGCCTGTCAGTTTAACCACTGTTACAGACAAAACAGATGACTTTGTATTTGCTGTACAGCAGAGGCCCTCCAGTAAAACAAACAAGTAACAAAAAAAGCAGCATTTTGACCCAAAAATGGAACAAATTTGGATTGCTCCATTGGATCAAGATATTGAAAGCTCTTGTCAAAGTGGAAAATACTATCTGGGAGTGATTTTTTAATCATTATCATTTTACAGGGAATTTATTTCCCAGCTGGGCAAAGGAACGTGTACATAATCTAAAATGGAACTGATTTTTGTATATAAAAATAGGCAACTGTTGAGAAGATACAAACAATAAAATCTACTGGTTGTGTGCTCTCTTTTGCTTTTATGTCCTTCTTTTCAGGAAAGCTGTGGTTATGTACATGATAAATGAAAGACATATTTCTGCAAAGTATATAAGCCACAGAGGCACTAATAATTATGTGACCACACAGATATGAGAAAAACATGTATGATTAAACTGAAATACTGCCATTTTGAATATACCCAATGTTATTATTTTGGCTAAGTATGTCAAAAAAGATTGAAAAATAATGCTTGGGCCTATTATCTGTAACCTCAGTGCCATTGCCAATGTTATATAAGATAACATATACATATAAAAAGAAAGGGGGCATATACACTCAGCATCCCAAATATAATTACTTCTGAAACACATTTCAAAAGAAACACTCCTGATATATTTGCATATAGATACAATTACCTTGAAATTTTACTGCCAACTTGCTAATGAGGGTATAAAATTACTCATTTTATATGATGCTTTGGGAAACAGGATTTTTTTAACAACATAACATTCATCACAGAACCTTCTAGTTGACTTAAAACTGCATTTTGCTCACTTGCCATTTAGAAAATGGAGAGGGTAAACATTCCAGGAGAGAAAGGTGCTTGAGAGCAGTAACACAGCTCTTGGAGGCCCTAATATCCTCTCCCTGTTCCTCTAGAATACCAAGCTACTAGAGAAAGTTTTTCAGGAAGGATTGTGAGAAATGAACTTTGAGGCAATGTCTTTGGAGAAGGGAACAGAAAAAACATCAGCAAGGTGTTCACAGTAATGCAGATAAGAAGTCAGAGATGGATTTTGAAGAGGTATTGAACAGATGAGAGAGACAGAGACACACACAGAGACAAAGGGACACAGAAAGAGACGAGATAGAGACTCCAAACGTGGTTTAAACAGAGAAGAAAAAGAAGTCAAACAGTCTACCCAGTAAAGCTGTTACATTTTACTGTGCCCTGTGTAAAAGTTATGAGGAATATCTTGAGTAGTACCCAGGAGTTAGATATTTTTATTCTGTTCCTTCAGCCCATGGTTTCATTTTGTTCAGAACAAACAACTGAACTTTTCAAAGATAATTAAAGAAGAAATCTTTAAGGCCTTAGAACTTCATATTATTGCTACAAGTCTAATCCTGCCGCCTCCACACATGATGATACTGAAATATATCTTTTATTTCTTTGATCCCAAAGGTCACTTCTTCAAATTCAAACATCAAAAGAGAGGAGAAACTGGTGGATTCTTTTTCTTATTGTAGCATTTATTTCAAACAAACTCCACTTTGCCTTTTTTCTTCCCATAATAAGACTGAACAGTACACACTAAGTCTTCTCCTATGCCAGGAAATCCATTCCTACCATGTGGTAAATTTTTGGATTATAAGAGCAAGTGGGCAAAACATAGTGGAAGTCAAGAGACATGGATATAGTCCTTACAACCAGCAAAACCATGTGATTTGGGGCAAGTTATTTCCCCCCTTTGGGCTTCTGTTCTGTTCACTGAAAAATAAGAATTCTTAATTCAATGCTTGCTAATGTTCTTTGTACTTATAAAATTATATTATTCTGTAGGTAACTATATAACATGCTAATGAAATAATGATTTTTGAATAATAGTCATCTTATTCC
Organism: Mesoplodon densirostris; assembly: GCF_025265405.1. Classification (NCBI taxonomy): domain Eukaryota; kingdom Metazoa; phylum Chordata; class Mammalia; order Artiodactyla; family Ziphiidae; genus Mesoplodon; species Mesoplodon densirostris. The sequence continues at coordinate 44,257,082 of NC_082674.1, forward strand.
ATTGTTATTTGACTTAGCACTTTATATATATGTGCATATTTAATGGATTTAGTATATATTTAAACACAGCATATATTATAATCTTAACATTCTCCTAATGGTTCTTAATGCACTTAATTCTACTTTGCCTTCATAAGAACACTTATGGCTTAATTGCTTTACTAAAGAGGAGGGTATTACAATCTATTGAAAGAATCACACACAAACACACACACACACATGCACACACACACCACAAACCTATTATTTCTCAGCATCAAAATTTGCCACACAAAGGTAGGGAGGGAGATGACGTCAACTTAATCAGACAATAATGAAACACATTAATAGGTATACAATAGCATCAAGAAAAAAGAGACCCCCCCAAATTATGAAAAGTTCTTAGCAATTAAATGATATAGTATAAATATTGGCTATTTTTAAGAAGGAAAACTAAGATTTGGGTTTTTCATGAAAAGTATAGGAAAAAGCAAATGATTCCTTAAAATAAATGCAATTTCTCCCAACCATAAGTGATTATATTGTGGTAAGTGTAAAAGTGATCTCATGACAATAATCTGTGGGAAAATCCTAGTAAAATTCTGGTATCAAATTTTAAAATTATGTCCCGGACTTTAAATTTTGAAAACTATAAGCTAACTTATTGACTTGATGTCCATGAAAAACCTGGAGATTTAACTAAACATCAAAGTCTATTCACTCTTAGAAAAGACTATAGCAATCTGTATGAGCCACCAGAGTGATGGTTCATGCTAAATTAAATTTGCTTGCTTCCTTTTGTGAAAGATGTATTAAGATTTTCAAGCCAGATTATATTACAAATAATTTACTGCAGTATCACCTTGGTTCTACTGAGTTTAACATTTTTATCAATGATCTGAATGAACACTGCTATTTGTGGACAAATATGACAAATATTATAACAGATAAAATAATGAAAGGCAGATATAGTATCAAAAGAATCCAAACACATAAAATTGAACATGTATAACTATAAGCTCTGTGGTGGGTTCCAAAACAATTGCACATATATGCAGTCAGACGAGCATCCTTAAAATTAATTTTTGTGAAAATTACAGTCAAGAGCAGCTTGAACTATAGGTTGTTATACATCTTCTTATAGAAATATGTTTTCAGATGAATACTACTTAAAGAATCAAAGCTGGAGAGAATGAGGTCTTCCTTAATCAAGCTTAAATGACATACAATAGAGTCATCCCTCAGTATCTTTGGAAGATTGGTTCCAGGACCCCTGCAGATACAAATATCTATAGATGCTCAACTTCCTGATATAAAGTGGCCTAGTGCAGCTGACCCTCTGTATCCATAGGCACTGATCCTCCACCTGACTTTGGTTAAATCCACAGATGTGGAAACCATGGATACAGAAGGCTGACTGTAATACCCGATCCTCAAAGTAAAATGAACAGTGAAGAGCTATCAAGTATTCAGAGAGTTCCAGGTAATGTGTTAAGCAGTTTATATGCATAATTCCATTTAATTTTCATGTCAATTTCATTGAGATAGGGACTGTCCATCTCCAATAACAACCTAGAAACAGGCTTAGAGAGGTTAAGTAATATGTCTGTGTCACATAGCTAGTGGGTAAGTCATGACTTAAAGCCACTCCTGATACTCCAATACCCACATTCTTATCACTACAATATATAAACTCCCTAGTGTGGAGGTTATAGAGTTAGAAACCCTGACCTAAGTTTTATATGACTTGTGTACAACAGCTAATATATCAGAATATAATTTTCTTTATTGTTAATGATATGGCCTCAATATCATCACCTAGAAATGGTACAAAGTAAAACTTCCCACTGCTATAATAAAGAATTCAATATCAATTAAATTCAAATGAAAATATATCTTGGCTCTTACATTTAAAATTTAGTTAAAGAAAAAATGATATTACCTCTTGACCAATAAATTATATTCTAAAACACCTAAACATTATACACAGGAAATCACTGAATAATTTCATTAGACCACTGTTGCAGTTTTTAAAAACTGCTAAGATTAGAGTAACTGTAGAAGGTGGACACAGACAAATGCCATTCCAATATTCAAAAAGATAAAATTGGGTCTATTTCCTGTAATTGTGGATTAAGTAAAACAGACTAAAGCTTCTGTTGAGGAAAAATAGAAAAACTGGAAAAATATCATGGAAAAGACCCTAAAATCCTCTTTAGAAGAAGAAAACATCATTCCAGGCCTCAAATTATTTCCACAAACATAATATTTAGAAAACATGAAAATAGAACAACATAAAGGAGACTGAGCAGAATTAAAAATTAATGATATCAGATTTAAAGGGGGGGGTTAAAGTGTTGTAATTATCAGACTCAAATTTTTAAATAACCACTTATTCTATCCAAGAATCAAAAGAAAAATGAAAGATTTAGCAGAAAACTGGAAAAAATAAAAATCACTTTGCATATTTGAAAAAGAATCCCCCAAATCTAGAATTTAAAAATACAAGAGCTAAAATTTTGAACTCAGATGTATTTAACAATACATTAGACAAAGCTGAAGAGAGAATTAAAGAACAAGAAACTAAGTGATTAAAGAATACTGAAAATGAAATATAGTGGGAAGGCAAAATAAGAATAGGTAAGAGACAAATTGAATACATTGACAAGTTTTAATATACATGTACTTACAACCCCAGAAGGAGAGAAGCATATGGAGCAAAAGCAATATTTGAAGATACAGTAACTAAAAATTTTCCAAAACTGATGAAAAAACATCAGTTCATTGATTCAAACATCCACCTGGCTCCAAAGCATACTAAAACTTAAAAATCTGCACACGGTTTCCTTACAGTAAAACTACAGAATACAAAAACCAAAGAGCTGCCAAAAAAAGAGAAAGAGCCAATTTTCCTTTAAAACTAACTTCTTGACAGAAACAAGGAAAAAAGGAGTAATATTTTCGGCATAGAAAAGAAAATAACTACCAATGTTAAATTCCATATCCAGTGGAAATAAGGATGCAAATGATAAAAAAGAATTTTTATTCAGTTGAAAAAAGATAATTCATTACAAGCAGACACTCACTACAAAGAAAAAAATATATTCATGTATATGTATGTGTGTGTATATACACATACATGTATATACATATACAAACACACATCTATGTATATATACACGTATAAGTATATATTAACATATATATTCATATATATAAATATACATATATATGGATGACATATATGGATGAAAGGCAGATTGATTTATTGATTGATTTAATGTGTTCTAAGGTCTTTGTATTGTCTGGGAGAAGGATAAAAATACTAATTAACATCAGACTTGATAAGTCAAGTGTACATTGAATGACCTCTAGCATAGCCACTAAAAAGCACAATAATGTATGAGTTGCAAATAAATAGTGAACCAAATTGAATAAAGTAATCTACCCATGCAAAGAAAACAAGAAGGAAAGAAAAAGAGAATAAACAGGTGTAGGAACTAGGTAATGCACCAAAAAAAGGTAATTACAAAGTGATTAGTAATTACAATGACATAATTAAACTAGAAACTCCAATTAAAAGACAAAGATTATACATTTACAATCGTAAAAACCCATGTGTGCTTCTTACAAGAGTTGTATATAAAACATAAAAATACAGAAAGATTAGCTGAAAGTAGGAGAATGAAAATAAACAATGTACTATGTAAAAAATAACAAAAATTAAAATGGGAATAGCTATTGATATACTGATTCAAACTAAGTAAACTTAAAGGCAATAAGCATTAAAAGAAAAAAATGAGACATCTTAAGAATAAATGTTCAATTCACCAATAAATAATTCTAGTTTTCTCTGCAATATAATGTTTGTTTTCAAATTACATAAAACAGAGCTGATAAAACTAAAAGGGCAAGTTTACAAATCCACAATTATTGTAGGAATTTTTAATACAATTTTCTCAATAACATAGAAGATATAGGAAAATATAGTAAGGGTATAGAAGATTTTAACAGATGATTAACAAAATTGATAGACATATATGAAATGTTGCACCCTACAATTATAGAATGCAAATTCTTTTCAGAGGATATCTGAAATGCTTAAAAGAACTGACCAAAGTAAACTTCAGTATAATTCCAATTATTAAAATCATATAGAAAATGTCTGATATAGTAGAACTAAGATACAAATCAATAACAATATGTTCCATAATTTTTGGAAATTAAGAAATATAATTTTTTAGACACCTTGGGTCAAGAAACAAATTACAAGAAAATTAGAAAATATTCTGAATTAAAAGCTAGCTAAAATTCTGCATATCAAAGTTTGAAAATAGTTGAAGCTGTAATTATCAGGAACTTGCAGCCTCAATTTCAGACATGAGAATAGGGATAGGACTGAAAAATTAATAAATTATGAATCCATCTCAAGATGTTAGAAAAGGGATTTAAAAATACATTTAAATAGATTAAAAAAGAAATAACAATAAGAACACAAATTAATGAAACAAAAACTAACATACAACAGAAAGAATTGGCAAGTCAGAATTTGGTTCACTGAAAAGAGTAATAAAATTAATAAATCCCTAAGGAAAATTTTAGAAACAGTATGGTATTGGCAGAAAGAGAAAAAATAGACCAATGGAACAAAATTAAGATGCTAGAACAGACATATAGATATATGGAATCTCTATTGATAGGCAAAAAAAGTGACACTATAAAGCCATGGGGAAATGATGGTCTTTTCAATAAATGATGCTGGGATAATTAGATATCCATGTAAGAAGAAAACAAAACTTTACTCTTTTCTTCTACCATACCAAAAAAATCAATTCCTGGTGGATTTTAAGCACAAACGATGAAACTTTTAGAGGAATAGAGAAGAATATCATAAAATCCTCAGGGAAGGAAAATGTTTTCAGTTTTGTTTTTAACAGAAAAATCAAAAGCACAAACCATAAATGTGAAGACTGATATTTATGACTGCATTAAAATTAAATTCTTTTTCTCTACAAGAATCAAGAGTTGGGTGCCAAATCATAGAATTGAGTTGGCGTTTGCCATTCATAGAACCAAAAAAGGAGGTATAAATGCAGAATATAAACACCGCACAGTAGGATATGTTCAGATGGCCCACTGTCAAATGAAAAATTGGTCCTCTTCATTATTCATCAGAGATATGCAAATTAAAACCATAATGATATATCACATACACCCACCAGAATATCTAATATTAAAAAGACTAACAAGGTAGGTGCTAGTAAAGATGAGGAGAAATAGGTATACTCATAAAATTTGGTATTATCTACAGAAGCTGAAAATGCTCACCCTCTGTAACTCAGCAATTTCACTCCTATGTATAGACTCAACCAAAATTCATTCATGTGCACCAAGAGACAAATAAAGAATTTTTAATAGCAGTCTCATTATTACAGTCAAAAGCTGGACTCAACCTAAATGTCCACGTACAATTGATGGGATAATTTAATTGTATTATATTCATTCAACAGAACACTGTAACAGCAGTGAAAATGCATAGACAATATTTATATGTAAAAACATGGATGAATCTCACAAACGTGTCGAACAAAAAAGGCATATGCAAAAAGAACACTTATTGGAAGATCTATTTATACATCTAATTTTTTATATATGTGTTGTATTTTATAGTAGAAGTGGTTTCCAAAAAAGGATAACACTGTTATGCAATAACATTTATAATCACACACATTACAGAAGTCTTTCTAAGTGCCCAGTTTATATTATCTCATTCACTCTTGAGAACAACCCCTATTTTATAGATGATTACTCAGAGGCTTAGAAAGGTTAAATATTACCACAATCACAAATGACAGAACCAAAAATAAACACAGTTCTGATTCTGGAGCTTATAGAATAGTCTGCCTTAGATGTATTACCTCATTTAATCTTATAAAGTTGCAAGGAAGGAACTATTATTTCTATCTTCTATGAGAAAAATGATCCTTGAAGAAGTTAAATCATGTGAGGTAGGAAAAGCCCATCACACTGCCTCCTTCTAGTAAGACAAATAGGCACATTTTTATATTTTACTGTACACAAGTCCACTGAAATACATTAACAGCCTTGCTTACTAAGTAATTTGGTGCATAAACATGCTATACTGAGCCATATGACCTATTTATTCCAAAATATAACATGATTCTCCATTTCCTAAATAAGAATTGAGAGGTAACACACATTTGTTTCTGGATTTCTATGGTAGTATGTGACTACTGATTTTACTTTTGTGACAACGGACCCCAGCGGCCTAAGTAGGACTAGTTTTGAAACCAATTAGAAAGAAAAGTGCAAAACAGATAACCAGAGAGAGAAACAGTCAATGCTGCTTCTGAGATATAGTTGGCTAATTCCTTTGTGCTCCTAGTGTCTTTTAAAAAAATTTTTATTGGAGTATAGTTGATTTACAATGTTCTGTTAGTTTCTGCTGTACAGCAAAGTGAACCAGTTATACATATACATATATCCACTCTTTTTTAGATTCTTTTCCCATGTAGGTCATTACAGAGTATTGAGAAGAGTTCCCTGTGCTATGCAGTAGGTCCTTATTATCAATAGTTATGGTATCTTTATCACAAACTGCAATTACTATACAAGAAATCATGTGAGGAGAAAAACTTAGGTTAAAGAGAGAGAACAAAATTTTAAAACAGAATTTCCATTCCTTAGGTTGCTTCCATGACCTGGCTATTGTAAGTAGTGCTGCAATGAACATTGGCGTGCATGTGTCTTTTTGAAATATGGTTTTCTCTGGGTATATGCCCAGTAGTAGGATTGCTGGATCATATGGTAATTCTATCTTTAGTTCTTTAAGGAACCTCCATACTGTTCTCCATAGTGGCTGTATCAATTTACATTCCCACCAACAGTGCAAGAGGGTTCCCTTTTCTCCACACCCTCTCCAGCATTTATTGTTTGTAGATTTTTTGTTAATGGCCATTCTGACTGGTGTAAGTTGATACCTCATTATGGTTTTGATTTGTATTTCTCTAATGATTAGTGGTGTTGAGCATCTTTTCATGCACTTGTTGGCAATCTCTACATCTTCTTCGGAGAAATGTCTATTTAGGTCTTCCCTCCATTTTTGGATTGGGTTGTTTTGTTTTTTGATATTGAGCTACATGAGCTGTTTGTATATTTTGGAGATTAATCCTTTGTCTGTTGATTCATTGGCAAATATTTTCTCACATTCTAAGGGTTGTCTTTTCATCTTGTTTATGGTTTCCTTTGCTGTGCAAAACCTTTTAAGTTTCATTAGGTCCCATTTGTTTATTTTTGTTTTTATTTCCATTACTCTAGAAGGTGGGTCAAAAAAGATCTTGCTGTGATTTATGTCAAAGAGTGTTCTTCCTATCTTAATAGAATTATTGTATGACCCAGCAATCCCACTACTGGGCATATACCCTGAGAAAACCATAATTCAAAAGGACACATGCACCCCAATGTACATTGCAGCACTGTTTACAACATCCAGGTCATGGAAGCAACCTAAATACCCATCGACAGACAAATGGATAAAGAAGATGTGGTACATATGTACAATGGAATATTACTCAGCCATAAAAAGGAGCAAAACTGAGTCATTTGTAGAGATGTCATTGGACCTAGCGACTGTCATACAGAGTGAAGTAAGTCAGAAAGAGAAAAACAAATATCGTATATTAACACATATATGTGGAATCTAGAAAAATGGTACAGATGTACTGGTTTGCAAGGCAGAAATAAAGACACAGATGTAGAGAACCAACATATGGACACCAAGGGGGGAAAGTGGTGGGGGGATGGAGGTGGTGGTGGGATGAATTAGGAGATTGGGATTGACATATATAAGCTAATCTGTATAAAACAGATAACTAATAAGAACCTGCTATATAAAAAATAAATAAGTTAAATTTAAAAATTCAAAAAAAAAAGAATTTCTGTTCCTTGATATCTTGAATAGGAAAAGGAAGGAGGGAAGAAAGGAAGAAAGTAAAGTAAAGAGGAAGGGAGGGAGGAGAAAGATCTTCCCACCCTAGGGTAAAAGAAAAGTAGTCAGAGAAAGAGTCATAATAGGAACTTCCATTCCAAATTCTGCCAGTTTGTGGAATCAGATCACACACTCAGTGACTCCCAGCATTTACTCACCATTCTTCTCTAACTTTCTCAGATGAAAAATGCCATCCCACATTCAGCATGATGTTATAATAAAATGATTTCTTCCAGCAACTTGCCTTGTAATTTGGGTGAATGACAATTGGCTCACCCAGTAAAATAATGTGATGCTTTTTGGTGACCTAAAGTCTTCAAAACATCATTCATTTGTTTCCCTGTCCTGAAAATAAATGTTTTACCACCAAATTTATTATTTCAGAAGGGCCTAACTATCACTATTTGAATCACTACTGTACAGAGTAGTTCTGGTAATACTGACATCAAAATACTTGGTGTCAATTCTAAAAGCAAAATGAGTTTCATCCAACATCTCTTATCATCTTACTCTTGAGATCCTTTAATTGCACTAACAGTCTCTTAATGTAGCATATCAGCCTAAAGGGGATGTTCAGTTTTAGCCAACAATTTCATGCAGATTCCTATTCCAAGAAATTTCCTACTGTCATTGACATTTGTCTTGTTTTCAAACTGCATCCTGTGTTGCTTGTAAATCTGCATTCCCAAAAGAAAAAATGATATTCAAATCTTATATTTTTGTGAGGCAAGACAAGAAGCTCAGCTGTTTTCTGAAACCTATAGAATGGTATAAATATCATTTCTCTATCATGTAACATGAAGATATTCCCAATCTTCTCCAAGGGAACCCCAGCAATGGAGAAATGAAAATCCTTTAATATACCAAATTATGTTCTAAAACTTATAAATGGTCTGAAATAGGGAGTGGATACTTTTGAAAAAATTAAGCCCATGGGTATCACAAACTGAAAAGAATAACATTAAGTGATACATAAGATAGTGATTATTTTACAAGTATTTTCCTCCTTCTGCTTGCCCTCAAAATTTTCTCTATTATTTCTGTATAATTTAGAAAAACGTATTTATACTTTGAGCTAAAACTGCACAAATGCTCTCAACTAGGAGTCAGTTTAACTGACAACAAATATATTCTCTATCTGAAGTAAACCATCAGAAAAAGTCATGTCCAAGTTAGTATCAAATGTATGTGCTGATGGAAAACAAGAGAATTGGGTAACTCTTATAGAAGTAGAAAATCACTACCTCCAGAATTAGAAATAACAGGACTCCTAGAATTCTTTGTGTCTACCACAGGGAAAGGACTCAAATGGTTTTCCTGTGTCCACTCATATTAAAGTAGAAAATGGGAAAGGGATTCCATTGAAGAACAATTTCAAGTATTGTTTGGGGCCTATTTACATGGGTATGGGTTCAGAGAGGGACATCTATCTTGATATAATTGGTGGTCAAATCAAGGGAGAAAGGAACAACATTATTTTCCTGGATTCATCATCTGGCTTAAACTATCAAATCAGGCGGCCTTGGACAGGGAGAACCAGAATTAGGTCCATCAGTACAATAGACTAGAATAATTCTTAGCCAAGTGTGATTCTGCCCCCAACCCATCCACCCAGGGGACAACTGGCAATATCTGGAAACATTTTTGATCATCAGAACTTGAGGTTTCCACTGGAATCTAGTGGATAGAGGCCAAGGATACGGCTAACATCCTAAAATACACAGGACACCATCCTCCACCACGAAGAATTATCTGGCCCAAATGTCATTAGTACCAAGGTTAAGAAAACCTGGCCTAGGGAAATACTCATGTGTATAAATGATAGGCAGATATAAAGTTAAAGTTAGAAACACAATACATTAAGTTCAATGAAATTTGTTTATAGGTCAAAGCACATAGAAACTAACTGGGCTATAGTTTAATTCTTGATTTGTATATTATTTCTATATTAAAGTATATCTTAAAGAAGTCAGTGCTTCTTAATTCATCATGTCATTTTAAATTTTTAAATATTGATCTGATACAACACCAAAAACTTGAACTATAAAAAAAAACACTGATATATTACACCTTATCAAAATTAAAACTTCTGCTGTTCAAAAGACACTGTTAAAAAGAAGACACTGTTAAGAAAATTAAAGTACCATTCATAAACTGGAAGAAAATATTAGCAAACCATACGTCTTATAAAGGACTTTATCCAGGATATATAAAGAACTCTCAAAATTCAATAATAAGGGAAAAAACTCAATTAAAAAGTGTGCAAAAGAAATAAAAGGACAGTTCACCAAAGAAGATATACAGATATCAAATAAGCATGTGAAAAGATATCAGCATTATTAGTAATCAGGGAAATGAAAATTAAGATCATAATGAGATATAACTTGACACCTTTTAGAATGTCTAAAATCAAAAAGATTGACCATATCAAGTATTGCTGGAGAGGATGTGGAACAATTGGAACTTTCACACATCATTGCTGGGAATTTCCAACCACTTTGGAAAAGAGTTTGGTGTATATCTACACAAATACTTGGACACAGATATACAGAGAAGATTTATTTGCAAAAATTAAAAACTGGAAATAACCCAAGTGTCCATCAAAAAGTGAATGGAAACAAATTATAGCATATTTATTCAATGGAATACTGCTCAGCAACAGAAGGGGTCGAAGAACACAGAAACATGGATAAATCTCAAAATAATTTTGCTGCGTAAAGGAAACCAGACATAAAAGCACATACTGTATGATTCCATTTATACAAAGTCCCAAATAATGCAAATGCATCTGTAGTAACAGAAAGAAGATCAGTGGCTTCTGGGGAACCAGTGAGCAGAGGGACATTTAAGAGAAGATGAAGGAATTACAAAGGGCCATAAGGAAACCTTTGGGGGTTAAGGATACGTTTGCTATCTTGACTGTGGTAAAAATTCATGGATGCATACAGAGGTCAAAAATGAAAAAAACTGTTCACTTTAAATATGTGAAGTTTATTGTATATCAATTCTACATTAATAAAGCCATTCTAAAAATAAAAAAGAAAATGTTTCTGCAAAAGACACATCAAAGTCTTCATTGTTTATTATTCTGAGTTGTTTAAAATAAAACCTTATTTTTAACACAGAACCTTATTTGACCCCTCCTTAACTGTCATATAGTAGCAAAAACTCTTGATCAGCTAACAAGGCCAATGAGAGTCCTATCTAAGTAAACCTCTGAAAGCCCAGATTGAAGTAGCTTAGTTTTTTTATGTGATAACCAAATAGGACTTCTACAAAAAAGTTCAAGTTACATATTAAAATATCACTCTACCAGTCCTTAATGTGTGAGTTTCAAAACCAATGAACAAATAGTTACTGAGGGCTTCCCTGGTGGCACAGTGGTTGACAGTCCGCCTGCCAATGCAGGGGACACGGGTTCGTGCCCCGGTCCGGGAGGATCCCACATGCCGCGGAGCAGCTGGGCCTGTGAGCCATGGCCGCTGCGCCTGTGCGTCCGGAGCCTGTGCTCCGCAACGGGAGAGGCCGCAACAGTGAGAGGCCTGCGTACCGCCAAAAAAAAAAAAAAAAAAAAAAAAAAAAAGTTACTGAAAACCAACACAACTCATTCTAAAGTTTGAGCCATTGTTCCGATCCTCAAGAATTCCTAAAATGATCTGAGAAATAATACTACATATTTATATTATATGTATACTATAAAAAAACTTATATATAACTATATATATAATTTATATATACAATAAAACTATATACATTATTTATATACATGAATAAATTTGTAAAGATGAAAGAAAATTTGAACAGAAAATGGTTTTAATAGAATTTTTATGAGGTATTTCCATGGATTTGGATAATAAGAAGTCTATATTAAGGAACTCAGTCCTAACTGAGCTATATCATTAATTTATTCAACATATATTTGTTGTGTGTCCACTAGTTAGATGCTAGAAATACAGCAAGAACTAGAACAGATCTCATGGAGCCATGCTTTATGAATTTTATATTCAAGTGGAAACAATGCATAGTATAAATTTAAAAAGTAAAGTTATACATGATACCCATTGGTAAAAAATACTAAGGAGAAAAACAGGGCAAAGAAGAGGAATAGTTGAATGTCACAATATTAAATAAGGGGTAGGGATCCTAGTAAGTCCTCACTTAAAGGGTAATGTTCAAGCAAAGACTTGAAAGAAGTAAGAGAATAATACATATGGATAACAAGGAAAAAAACACTTCAGAAAAAGAATAACCAGCTCCCTCTGAAGATACGATCAGAGAGGTAAACGTTCAGATCTTTTATGGTCATATAAAGACTTGGGCTTTTATTGTGAATAAAATGAAAACCGTTTAAGGTTTTTGAGCCTAGGAATGATGTGATATGGCTTAACTTTTTAAAAGATCATTCTAACTATCAAATGAGAGTGGGAGAGGGAAGAAGCAGGAAGGAGTTAGGAGGCTATTTCAAAAATCTAACCAAGACATGACAGTTGTGGCAGACAATCCCTAAGGTGACTCTCAACGATCCTTGCCTCCTGGTGTCTACACCTTTGGACAATCTCCTCTTTTGGGTATAGGACCTGTTTGCTGCCAATAGAATATGGCAGAGATGATGTGATGTCATTAGCCCGATTACCTTGCCATATATCTGAGTCTTCATCTTGCTAGCAGAGCCAGTGGAGAGATTCCCTCTTGCTAGCTTTTAAGAAGTAAGGTGCCGGGCCTC